>NW_028033022.1:0-10213 GCF_054177405.1 Leptonychotes weddellii
TACAGGCCTACCTCAAGAAATAAGAAAAATGTCAAACCTTACACCTAAAGAGGCTAGAAAACAAACAAACCCAAAGGTTAGTAGAGGGAAGGAAATTTTTTAAAACCCACAAGAGATCAATGAAACCAAGATCTAGTTCTTTAAAAAGATAAAATCGATAAACTTTTAGCCAGATCCACCAAGAAAACAAAAGTGGGGAAAGAACCCAAATAATAAAATTTGAAACAAAAGTGACAGCTGATACCACAGAAATACAAAGGGTTTTAAGAAACTACTAAGAAAAATGATATGCCAACAAATTGAACAACCTAGAAGAAATGGATAAATTTCTAGAAACATACAATCTTCAAAACTGAATCAGGAAGAAATAGGAAATTGGAACAGACCAATTAGTAGTAACAAAATTGAATCAGTAATCTAAAAACTTCCAACAGACAAAAGTCCAGGACCAGACTGTGTCACAGCTGAATTCTACCAAATATTTAAAGATTTAATACCTATTCTCCTCAAACTATTCCAAAAGAAATAGAAGATGGAAGAAAGCTTCTGAATACACTCTGTGAGGCCAACATTACCCTGGTAATCAAAACCAGACAAAGACACAACCAAAAAAGAACTATAGGCCAATATCCCTTATGAACATAGATGCAAAAATTCTGAACAAAATATTAGCAAACTACATTCAACAATATATTAAAAGGGTTATTCACCACTTATCAAGTGGGCTTTATTCTTGGGACAAGGATGATTCGATATTTGCTAAAAAAAAAAAAAAAATGTGATTACACAACATTAACGAAAGATGAAAATAATATCGTCTGAATAGAGAAAACACTTAACAAAATACAACATCCATAAAAACTCTTAATAAAGTGGGTTTAGAGGGAACATATCTCAACATAATAAAGGCCATGTATGAAAAACCCACAGCTAACAACATACTTGTGAAAAACAGATTTTTTAAATCTAAAATCAGGAACAAGACAAAGACATCTACTTTCACTACTTTTATTCAACATAATGCTGGAAGTCCTAGCCACAGCAATCAGAGATGAAAAGGAAATAAAAGACATCCAAATTAGTAAGAAAAATTTAAATTGTCACTGCAGATGATATGGTATTATACTTAGAAAACCCTAAAGACTTCACCTGAAAACTATCAGAATAAATGAATTTAGTAATGTTGCAGGATACAAAATTAATATAAAGAAATCTTGCATTTCATTACACTAATAATGAAGCAGCAGAAAGGGAAATTAAGAAAACAATTCCATTTACAATTGTACCAAAAAGAATAAAATACCAATGAAGAAACTTAACCAAGAAGATGAGAGACCTATATTCTTAAAACTACAAAACATTGGTGAAAAAAAAGATGAGCAAGCAAATAAAAAGATATACCATGTTCATAGATTGGAGGAATATTATTTAAATGTCTATTCTACCCAAAGTAATCTATAGATTTAATGCAATCTCTATCCAAATACCAATAGCATTTCTCACAGAACTAGAAAAAATACTAAAATTTGTAGAGACCCACACTGTCCCAAATATACATTAATTAAACAGTTTGGGTCAATGAACTTTCAGTTTAAGAGAAATACATTTCATTTTGAGTTTATTTTTGTGTCTGGTGTAAGAAAGTGGTCTAGTTTCATTCTTTTGCATGTTGCTGTCCAGTTTTCTCAGCATCATTTCTTGAAGAGACGGTCTTTTTCCCATTGCATATTCTTGCCTCCTTAGTCAAAGATTGACCATTTAATTGTGGCATTATTTCTGGGCTTTTTATACTGTTCCATTGATCTGTGTCTATTTTTGTGCCAGTACCATACTGTTTCAATTACTATAGCTTTGTAATATAACTTGAAATCTGGAATTGTGATACTTCCAGCTTTGTTTTTGTGAGACCCAAAACCATAAAAATCCTAGAAGAGAACACACAGTGATTTCTCTGACATTGGCTGTAACAACATCTTTCTAGATAGGTCTCCTGAGCAAGAGAAACAAAAGCAAAAATAATCTATTGGGATGACATCAAAATAAAAAGTTGTGCACAGCAAAAGAAACTCAACAAAACCAAATGACAACCTATTGAATGGAAGATGTTGACAAATGACATATCCAATAAAGGGTTAATATCAAAAATATATAAAGAACTGAAACAACACCCAAAAAATAAATAATCCAATTAAAAAATGGACAGAAGACATGAACAGATATTTCTCCAAAGAAGACATACACATGGCCAACAGACACATGAAAAGATGCTCAGCATCACTATCAAGGAAATGCAAATCAAAACCATAAGATATCACTTCATACCTGTCAGAATGGCTAAAATAAAAAATACAGGAAATAAGAGTTTACATGGATGTGGAGAAAAAGCCCTCCCACACTGTTGGTGGGAATGAAATCTCGTGCAACCACTGTGGAGAACAGTATGGAGGTTCCTCAAAAAATTTAAAAATATATTTACCTTATAATCCAGCAATCGCACTAGTGGGTATTTACGCAAAGAATATAAGAACACTGGGCACCTGAGTGGCTCAGTCCTTAAGTGTCTGCCTTCAGCTCAGGTCATGATCCCAGGGTCCTGGGATCGAGCCCCACATCAGTCTCCCTGCTCGGTGGGAGGCCTGCTTCTCCCTCTGCCCCTGCTTGTGTTCCCTCTAAGGCTGTGTCTCTCTGTCAAATAAAATCTTTAAAAAAACAGCTTTCTTAAAAAATATATATATAAGAACACTAATTCAAAGGGATACATGCACTCCAATGTTTATAGCAGCATTATCTACAATAGCCAAATTATGGAAGCAACCCAAATGTCCATCAGTTGATGAATGGATAAAGAAGATGTGGTATACACATATGATGGAATATTATTGAGCCATAAAGAGTGAAATCTTGACACTTGCAACAATGTGAATGGGGCTACAGGGTATAATGCTAAGTGAAATAAATCAGAGAGACAAATACCATATGATTTCATTCATATGTGGAATTTAAGAAACAAATGAACAAAGGAAAGAGACAAGCAAAAAACAGACTCTTGACTATAGAGAACAAACAGAACACCAGAGGGGAGGTAGGTGGAGGGATGGGTGAAACAAAGGGAGGGGATTAAGAGTACACTTAAGATGATGAGCACTAATATAGGGAATGGTTGACTATGTTGTACACCTGAAACTAATATAACACTACATGTTAAGTACACTGGAATTAAAAGAAAAAATAGATTTCATAGTTTGTTTCTGAAAAAGCTAAATCTAAAATATTTTCTTTTTGGATCTTCTCTTTCCCTTTAAGGTAACCACAAGGAACATTATTCAATAGCTGCAAAAGCAATAAATAATTCATTGGGATTTTTACCATTTAAGGGAGCAAAGGTAGAAACTGGGAAATTGGGAGAAGAAAAGAGGGATTAGCCTGTGGTCCTCAGAACTGGTGGGTACACTCTGTGCAGGCTCTCGGAAGACAGTGGTCCTGGGCAGCCCTTCCCCACCCTGGCTGCACAGAACCACATAGGAAGTCTAAAAAAACTGACCAATGCACAGCCCCCCTCAAGAGACCACATTTTATTTCTCTTGTCTCCATCAGTTGGCATGGTGCCCAGCATGTGATGATTTAGTGTTTGTTGAATGAATGAGGGATTGAATGAACTAGTTTAATGCATCATTGCACTTGACAGTATTGTTGGAGTCACTTTTGCACTGGGAAACATTTTCTGGTTTTCAGAACTAGTTTTTGAAATAAAGGCTTGTGTTTTCAGGGGATTCTGAAAGCCTGTTATGTGAAATAACCACTTAGGTGGTCAGTTTACATGGTCTGAAACTCCCTCATCTGTCCATCCATCCATTAACAGATGTAGTCACTTATTTCTTAAATGCTATTATGTCTGCTATGGGCCTGGTACTCTGTCAGGTAAAAGATGCTGAAGACCCATTCTTTGTGTTCAAAGAGCTCACAGTGTGACTAAAAAGACATGATCTAAGTGTGTGCTGTAGGAGTGCCCAGGACAACCCCGGAATTCAGAATTATTCTGAATTGGTTGTGATTGGTTGCCTTCCACCCTTGTTCTCCTGTAAGTTTGGAACTACCTTATTTCATGGTGCCTGATGGTTGTCCAGCACAGCAACATTACTGTTTTCCAGCCTCACACACAGGACTCCTGTCCTGTCCTTTGGAATCAAGCTTGCCTTTGTCCTGAGATTAGATGTTGACCTTGCAACATATCATTACCTGTTAATGCAGAGACCACCCAAAGGAGCAGGCTGTACCTTCACAGTTTCCCGTAGTGGTAGTGGGGTATCTAGTCCTCCTCTGGAAGGATGTTTAGTAAAGGTCCCATGCTCAGTAAATGACTTCGCAAGGCCCAGGAGAAGAGGTATTTGCACAAGAGAACTCATGCCACATGAGCTTTGTCTTAATTCCTTAAACTTATGCAAGGTTGCCTACTGGATGCTAGGAAGATGAAAGCTAGCTGTTACAGTTCCCATCATATCTAATGTTACCTCACATAGTTCCGTGAGCTTAGTTTTATTACCCTATTTTTTGCAAATGTGGAAGCCAAGGCTCAGAGACCTTAAGTAACTTGCCCAAAGTCACCCAGCTGGTTAGTGGAGGAGCTGGGCTTGAGCCCTGGCCTGGGCAACTCCAAAATCCATCTCACCCCCTGGCACAGAGGCACTTCTGTTTTCAGAGAGACAAAGAATTTTGGCAGCAGACTGGCTGATCCTGTCTCAGAGAAAATTTAGGAAGCTCGTCTTAGGCCCATTTGTCCATGGGGTACACTCTGCTGGGAAGAAGAATTTGCTTCTGTCCTCAACTCTGCTACAGAAGAGCCCTGTGATACAATGGACCTCATTAAACTCCCTGGACCTACTTTTTCTCAGATGTAAGAACATGAGAGGAAGCCTGTCGTGCCCACACCTGGCTGCACATCAGAATTCCTTGGGGAGTGAGTTAAGAATACTAATTCCTCGACATAACTCCAGACCCATGGAATCAAGATATCTGGGGAAGGGGACCCTGGAGACTGTAACCAAGTATCTGTTAAGGCATCTGTTACCTGTCTATCTCCAAGGTCCCTCACTTTATAAGATATCCCTGTACTTACAAATTCAAATTATAGGAAGCATAGCACCATCTTTAACCTTATGGTCAGTATTTTGGCCAGAATTCGGGGGGGGGGGCGCGGTTCTCACAAGAGGCTTAGATGACTCCTGGACATATCTTGCTCCATTCTCCAGCACTTATTGCACTCTATCACACTGGGTCTGGTTCCCTTCTCTCTTCCAATGCCAGCCAAACTAGACCCAAGTCCACCTTCTTTAAGATTAAACATGTCTCCAGCCATGGCAGTAAAAGACGAATATTCCATAACAATCCAGCAATTCTACCACATCCAGTTCTTAAAGGTCCCCTTGACCAGTCCACCCACAGGGATTTCCCCTTCTCCTCAGGCCCCTAATTCTTGCCATGTCACTCTTCTCCCAAGCAGTGTGTGCCTAAATTTCCTCCAAGTTCTATTTCTCCCACAAAGCAGTTTGCTCCACATGACCTACATCAGGTCCTGAAAATCTGAGCCAACCTTTGCATATTTCAAAATGCACTAAGGATCACATTAAAAAAATCTTTGAGGAGCACAAACACTGACAGAAGTTTCAAAACACCTCTTGAACAGAATCGAATGATCCACCTTGACTCTCACCTCACCAGTTTGCTCCTTCCCGTAACCAGCAGAGACTAATGGCAAGGTTACCACTACCTTCCATTGATATTAATTCTGCTCCTCCCCTGAGAAGATGGGAACAGTGGCAATTGGCACTCTCTTTCCAACTGGCTTCCATGTGCCATGGTGTACTATTAGCCACTCAGTTTTTCCCAAACTGCTGATCCAACCAGTGGAAGCAGATGAAGAGCACTTTTCTGGACAGCACAGCACTTTTCTCTATGGCTTTCTGGATACGCATAGCCCTGGGGATCAAATGGCCCCTATTGTTCTCAAAGAAAATTCATACACAATAAGCACTTTTGACATTAAAATGTACACGGGTTAAGCCATTGCCAGCTACAATCATCCATTCTTTCTGGGCCCTCTTTCTATTGTCTTGTGTTCCACAGGCAAAATGACCTTTCAGCATTTCCAGCTGCAGTCCCGAGTCACAACTATCTCTGTGTGCACTGGCCTGGAAAAGCCCGAGATGCTGGGACAGGTTTTCTGCCAGGCTACCAGTCCCTTCTTCCTCTAATCCTTCGCAAACAGCTGCCAGAGAATCTTCCTGGACAGCCCATCAGGCCAGACTTCTTCCAAAAAAATTGTCGACTCCTACTGTCTACAGCTTAAAACCCACCTCTTTCCCTCTGCCCCTGACCAGCCTGGTTCCCGCCCCTCCCACCAGACAATGCAGCTGCCTCACTGAGAGCCCTGCCCCAGCTGCCTGGGGTGCTTGTGACTCTGTGCCCTTGGACCCTTTATTGCCACTGCCTGAGAGACCTGCCTTTTTTTGAGCAGACACTTCCCAATGTAAAAAAGATCTTTCCGGCAGGGAAAATATGATGCACAAGGTGCTGTTTTCACTGTGATGTCTTTCTCCACTCACCTCTGGGTTCTGCTCATAGATCCCCAGTAATACATTCTGCAGTGACTTGATTTCATTTGTCTCTGCCCAACCAGGCTGCCAGCTCCCTGACAACGGTAAGTTGTGTTTATCTTTATATCTTCATCCCTAGCAAGGCTCTGGACTCAAAGGGGTAGTGGAGTCAATGTTGGTGGAACAAATGATTGAAGGAATGAATTCCATTCACCCTCGCAAGATTGTCTGGGGTGAAGGAGAGGGGGCATCCTGGAGAGACAGGCTGGGCTTTGGGATTCTGTCCTCTACTTTTAGAGACCAACCCTATAACTGGCCTTAGTAATGACCAAAGGCATCGTGTTTCCTTGTCCTTCAACATCCAGGCTTTCCCTTGAATATGGTGCTAGATGAAACTCTTCTGGCCACTGGGGTTCATGCTTGAACTAAATTCCTGGGGGTTATCCACTCATGGGACTCTATATTGCTGGGACCCTCATCTTTTATCACTTTTGGTAGTTAGTGGGACTGTTGTTTGCATAAAACCATGGCTTTATTTATCCATCTTCTACTGATGGACTTTCCATTCATGTGCTCAGGCTACCATAGCAAAGTACCACAGACTGGGTGGCCTCAACAACAGAAAGTTATTGTCTCTCAGTTCTGGAAGCTAGAAGTTTGAGATCAAGGTGTTGGCAGGGTTGATTACTCTTAAAATTTTTTTGAGAGAGTGAGCAAGAGAGCACAAGCAGGGACAGGGAGGGGCTGAAGGAGAGGGAGAGAGAAAGAATCTTAAGTAAGCTCCACATTCAGCATGGAGTCTGACACAGGGCTTAATCTCATGACCCTGAGATCATGACCTGAGCTGAAATCAAGAGTCGGACGCTCAACTGACTAGCCACCCTGGCGCCCAGGGTTGATTTCTTCTGACGCCTCTCTTATTGGCTTGTAGATGACCATCTTCTTCTATCTTCACATGGTCTTCTTTCTGTACATGCCTGTGTTCTAATCTCCTCTTCTTATAAGGACACCATATTGGATTAGAGCTCACATCAGTGACTTCATTTTAACTTAATTATCTCTTTAAAGACCCTGTTTCCAAATATAGTTACATTCTGAGGTACTGGGGTTTAGTTAAGACTTCAGTAAAACAATTTTGGGGCCACGTGATTCAGTCCACAACAGACCTTTATAGGTTGTTCTCACTGTTCCCATAGTATTAAACCATGCGGCAGAGAAGACACCCTTTCGTATTTCTCTGTGCACACATGGGGTGATAAGGTAAATATGGGGAAGTAGAATCACAGGATCTCAGTATAAAGGAATGGATTTTTGAGCTTGCCTATGTGTGATTGCTCCAAAATGGTTATAGGAATTTCCATCTGCCCTGCAGTGTATAACAAATCTTTGTCCACATTCTCATTGGTACTTGGTATTACTAGACTTTTGTTTTAGCCAATCTGATCAGTATTAAAAAATATACAGAGAGGGGAGGAGCAAGATGGTGGAGGTGTAGGAGACCTAAATTTTGTCTGGTCCCAGGAATTCAGCTAGATAGGAATCAAACCCTTCTGAACACCTACAAACTCAACAGGAGATCAAAGAAAAGAATAGCAGCAACTATCTGAACAGAAAAGTGACCACTTTCTGGATGGTAGGTTGTGCAGAGAAGTGAATCCAAGGCGCTATTCGGGAAGATAGATGGTGGGGGAGGGGGCCTCCGTCAGCTGCTACTGGCAAGTGATAGAGCCGCGGAGCACAAAATTGGAACTTTTAGAAGCCTGCTCCGCTGAGGGACATCACTTCAGTGGCTAAGCGGGGGGTGGAACCCTCGCGGGACAGTGTGGTCTCAGGACCCTCGGGGTCACAGGAAGACCAGGGGTGCCTGAGTGCAGCAGAGCTCCCAGGTATCAGAGTGGGGAAGCTGGCTGCAGAGACAGAGCCGAGGAGTGGGCTCTCAGCTTGGGGTTGCCATAAACTGTGATCTGTGGCATAGTTGGGCCACTGCTCCTCCAGCAGGGACCCAAAAAGTGGCAGATCCAGGGAGACTCCCCTGCGGTGGAGCAGTGTGGGAGCACACCGTGGGGATCTGCTGGGTTTGGAGACTCCACCCGGGGTTGGGTGCCAGAGATAGAAAGGCTTGGTCACAGGCCAGGTGAGCACAGAGTGTGGCTGGAGACTGGGGAGACAGTAGTGATTGACTGCTTTTCTCTAGGGCCTCACTGAGGAGGGGGCCCCGAGTTCTCGGCTCCTCAGGGTGGGGATTGGGAGGCTGCCATTTTCACTCTCGTCCTCCAAAGCTGTACAGAAAACTTGCAGGGAACAAAAGCTCCCGAGAGCAAACCTGAGGAGATAACTTAGCCTGGATCGGCAAGGGCGGGGCAATTCCGCCTCCGGCAAAGACATTTGGGAACAATGGCAACAGGCCCTTCCCCCAGAAGATCAACGAGAACAGCCAGCCAAGACCAAGTTTACCGATCAATGAGAATGGCAGAACTCCAGCGCTAGGGGAATACTGCACTTAGAATCCATGGCTTTTTTCCCATGATTCTTTAGTCTTTCAAAGTTAATTTTTTTAATTTTCCTTTTTCTTTTCTTTTTTTTGAATTTTTCTTTTTCCCTTTTTCAATGAGCAACTTATCAATCCCTTTTTAAAAAAATCCTTATTTTTCATTTTTAGAGCCATATTCTATCCCATCATAGTAGTTAACCTTATTTTTGGTATATATATAAGTTGTTCTCTCTTTAAAATTTTGGGATACAGTTTCTTCTAAGAGACCAAAATATACCCTAAATCTCTAGTGTATGGCTTTGTTCTAGATTCCTGCCTGATCACATTCTCTCCCCCGCCTTTTTTTTAAATCCTCTTATGTCTTTTTTTAACTGACTTCTTATCAATTCCTTTTATAAAATCTTATTATAATTTTCATCTTTACAGTCATATTCCATCCCTTCATCGTATTCACCCTTATTTTTGTACATATATAAGTTTTTCTTTCTTTAAAATTTTGGGAGGCACTTTCTTCTAAAAGACCAAAATACGCCCAAAATCTAATGTGTGGCACTGATCTATCCACCAGCCTGATCATATTTGATCATATTCTGTTTTTTTTGTTGTTGTTGTTTGTTTTATCTTTTTCTTTTTTTTTTTCTTTTTTCTTTCTTTCCCTTTCTTTTCCCCTGGTTTCAGGCCTCTTCTGATTTGTTCCGTATATATTTTTCTGGGGTAGTTGTTACCGTTTTAGCACTTTGTTCTCTCACTCATCTATTCTTCTCTGGACAAAATGGAAAAACTCACTTCAAAAAAAAAAACAAGAGGCAGTACCGACTGCCAGGGACCTAATCAATACGGACATTAGTAAGATGTTGGAACTAGAGTTCAGAATCATCACTTTAAAGATACTAGCTGGGCTTGAAAAAAGCATGGAAGATATTAGAGAAACCCTTTCTATAGAAATAAAAGAACTAAGATCTAACCAAGTCAAAATCAGAAAGGCTATTAATGAGGTGCAGTAAAAAATGGAGGCTCTAACTGCTAGGATAAATGAGGCAGAAGAGAGAATCAGTGATATAGAAGACCAAATGATGGAAAATAAAGAAGCTGAGAAAAAGAGAGATAAACAACTACTGGATCACGAGGGCAG
>NW_028033023.1:0-554 GCF_054177405.1 Leptonychotes weddellii
CTCTAAGGTAGCACGTTATTTTTATTGAGTTGATTGATTTACTCTCTACAAAGTCTTGTTCTGTTTAATTGTGTAATATTCAGGTGGTTTTTAAGATTCTTTCTTTCTTAATTGCAGGTCCTCAGTTTGCTGAAGACCCTTCTCAGTTGCCTTCAGCCCAGTTACCATCCTCACCTTTTGGAGACTATCGACAATATCAATAGGACTTCTTTCCCAGGATTTCTTTAACAGAATGAGCTGTAGTTCAAGAAAGAATCTCAGAAGATGTTACAGTCTGTTTTTAAAACCGTAGGTGGGACAGCTATGGCCAAATAGGCTTTGAAAGAGACACCTTAGCTCTTTTTTCTATTTAAGGGAACATGGGGGGGCAGATGTTAAATGTAATACATTTATTTATTCACAATTGGATGCATTTGTGATAAAAATAAATGTCTAATATCTTTAAAAGAAAATATAATAAATGCTTAGAAGGTGAAGGACCAAAGGGCAAAAAACAATGAAGCGTGACCATCATTTCCTTGGGGACTTCTCTGCCTGGTTTTGTGTTCTGTCAG
>NW_028033024.1:0-554 GCF_054177405.1 Leptonychotes weddellii
ACGTCTATAATACAATACGATGTGACATACTATAATAAGTATTGTTCTAAGTTCTGCCATAATGTGTTTGAAATTATGCAAGTAAATATAGTAATAAAGTATCTGCTAATTCTCAAGTGTGTGTGTGTGTGTGTGTGTGAATTGCTTGAAGTACTGAGTTTTACTGTGGTGGTAGTTGTTATGGTCTATACACCAGAGAGAGGTACTGAATATGACTTTCTAGTAAAAGTTCCAAAGCCCTGATGTTATTAAAACCTGCAGATAAGAGGGCTTAGTGATATCTCTGTTCTACATTTTTCTCCTATCCTTCTTTAGTCCCTTTGGAAATTTCCACACATGTATGCCCATTGTCTTGATTTTGAAACAGGTATGTTAACATCAGTAGGGAGGGTTTTACTGTGCAGTAAGTGTAACTTTCAGAGACAGAAACTTATGCAAGGTCTTGTGCTGTGTACTACACAAACCTGTACTCTCCCGACTCCTATGTAGTTTAATACCAAAGGCACTCCACGGTGATTTTTTTTTAGCCATGTTTGCTGAGGTCTTGATGAGCA
>NW_028033025.1:0-554 GCF_054177405.1 Leptonychotes weddellii
GAGGGAAAAGAGGTCCTGAAACAGCTTGCCAATAGTAGGACCCCAGAACTGAGCCTGAGCAAGACCCTAAGCAAAGGGGCTGCAACTGCAGGGTCACTTAAAGGCTACCACAAAGGGCATTTGTCATTCAACTTCTATTACTATTGTCCAGAATATATGATTTTTACATAGGCTCTAAAGGTCTTGCTTAGGGATTTTATCTCAGTCCCGAGCTTTCACTCCACATGCTGGAAAGATCCTAATATTTGCCTGCTGTACCTGAACTAACTGCCTATCAACCAAGGAATAAGTATGAAATTGAGATAGTTTAGGTCAGAAACTAAATAAAAATCTAAGCTACTTATTTATTTATAAGCCCAAACTACATTCTAGTTAGTAAATGAAATTGGAGTTAAGAAATACCCATTAGATACATACCTCAGTATCATAAAAGCCATCTATGAAAAACCTACAGCGAATATCATTCTCAACGGGGAAAAACTGAGAGCTTTCCCCCTAAGGTCAGGAACGCGGGAGGGATGTCCACTATCACCACTGCTATTCAACATAGTATT
>NW_028033026.1:0-554 GCF_054177405.1 Leptonychotes weddellii
AACAATGGATCGTGGATCACTACATCAAAAACTAATGATGTATTGTATGGTGACTACCACAACATAATAAAATTTAAAAAAAAAAATCCTTTAAAGAATACATCATTGTTTTTAGTTGGGCCACGTGTTGCTGACTTACACTATTAATAATAATAGTAATAATGATAGTAGCAACATGATACCATTCACCTTACCTGCCTCATTTTACAGAAAAGGAAGCTTGATATTAAGATCACAAGTTCACAAATGCATCAGCAAAACTGGGATTTGAACCTGGGTCTGAATTTCAAAACCCTACTGTTACTTTCTACTTAAGTATAATTCTTCAGGCATTAGAGTTATCGGTTGATAAATTAAAAAAAAAAAAAAGCCAAGGTCATTACTTGTATAGAAGCTTGAAGTCTATGTTATTAGGTTGCTCAACCACAGGAACAATATACAAACTCAATAGTCAACTGAAAGGTTATAAATCGATACTATACTAAGCATATGTAGTAAAATACCAATTTAGACCAACCACAATCTCTTCCACCAACCAACCAAAACTAGTAACT
>NW_028033027.1:0-554 GCF_054177405.1 Leptonychotes weddellii
GTCTCTCATTCTCTCTCGCAAATAAATAAAATCTTAAAAAAAAAAAAATTAAAAAAAAACTAATGATGTAATGTATGGTGATTAACATAATAAAAAAATATGAAAAAAAAAAAAAAGATTTCCCCACCATACCATTATGGAAATGTTGTGGAACCAAAAAGAGAACAGTGGGCAAGTGCCTTGGAGGAAAAGGAGAATAGAAAAAGAAATGCTGATAAGTTTGGAAGAGAAAAGAAAAGCTGGGGACAGTGGTGCTCCCTCCACCTTGAACCCACCAGACCCTAGCCTGGCGTTCATCATTCCACACTCCTCCCCCTCCCCCGCCAGCACTGGCTCAGTTAGGACACAGACTAAGCTGCTCTAACAAAAGCACTCCCACATATAAAGATTAAATAAGATTGGCGTTGATTTTCCTCTCATTCTGCAGTTCAGAAGCGGGCCCAGCGCTTATAGTATGACTGTGCCATCCTGTCTGTGGTTTCTGAGTCTGGGTTCAAGTTCACTGCAACAGCCTCCACCTTCATCCAACCACTGGGAAAGAGGGAAAGGGCAGG
>NW_028033028.1:0-554 GCF_054177405.1 Leptonychotes weddellii
ATGCTTCCCCACACCTCCTACACCTAGGTGTGGCCATATGACTGCATTCTTGCCCATGAGATAAAAGTGGAAGAGACTTATGTGACACAGGGTGCTTAGAAGGAGCTCTCTCAGGCAGGAGGGGCACCCTTTTTGTCTTTCTGCTTTTCCTCCCCCATTTCACTCGGTGCTCATGATGGCGTGAGTTCTGGCTGCCATCCTGATTGATGATTTGAGCTTGGGAAGCTGTGTACATCAGAAACATAGGAGTCTGGATCTTCAGTGACATGGGGGTGCCATCATGCTAGTCCTGAACCCACCACTGAATTTCTCTTATGCGAAAGAGAAATCAACTTCTATCCCGTTTAATCACTGCTTATCTTGTTTTTCCACTGTTCCTTTGGGTTTCTTTCTTATAAGCCGATCAGCCTCACTCTGAGAGAGGAAGGCAGGGCTAAGTTCAAGGAGAGCGAGAGCAAGGTAAAGATGGAAAGGGAAGGCTGGATGATGAAGCAGAGAGTGGCAGGATTCAGAGCAAGATGGAATGGAAAAGAAGAGGGGAGGGCCCAAGCAGC
>NW_028033029.1:0-554 GCF_054177405.1 Leptonychotes weddellii
GAAGTGTTTTACATACACTTAGTATTTAGTATTCACCAAAACCCTGTACTATCAATGGCCCCATTTTAAAAGGATGTAACATAAAACAGAGAAGTCAAGTTATTTGCCCAAAATCACACAGCTAGTAAATGATGGAGTCATGATTCAAATGCAGCGCATACCTCTATCCAGCCTTGTGATACATTTATCACTGATTCAAACATTCAGTGCCCACCTATTGCATGCATAGCATTATGTTGAGAAATGAGAGGGCAGTGAACAAGATAGCTTATTCATGAACCTCACCTTCTGATTTGAAAATAAATGAGTTAATTACAGATTGTATAAAATATTCTAAAGGACATCAAGAAGGTGTTGTGAGGAAGTAACTGGGGAAGGCTTACCTCTGTTATGGCCTCTTATAGTTTTGTTCTCAGACTGTTCCCACACAAGCTGGCCAGACAGCCAGGCTGGGGACCAGAGAAGCAGGCAGACAGAAGACAGACCACTCCTAGTGAAGATGATCAGAGCAGTGGCGAGGAGAAGCCCTAGTGTCATGTTTTCACGAATGTGTT
>NW_028033030.1:0-554 GCF_054177405.1 Leptonychotes weddellii
AGGCAGAGTGGGAGAACTTTGTGGGCCTGCTAAGGAGCCTGTCCTTCCTTCTGTCAGTGATAGGGAGCCACGGAAAGGTTTTGAGAAGAGGCGTGGTTTGGTTAGATTTTCATTTTCAACAGGGGTCATCAGGACATTGGTTGGCTTGAACTCGTCACGGAGGTCCCGTGCCTCCCTTGACCCCTGAACACCGCGGCCCCCGCCTCCCCCGGCTGGGCCAGGTGCATCTCCCATGCGCTCACGCTGCAGCTGGGCTGCTCGCTGAGTGAAGCACTCGCCCCTGCGAGGTAGGGATGGCTGTCCTCCTGTCCTGTTCCAAACCAGCATGCCAGGCCCTGGGTCATGCTCCTCATTCTTCCCCGGGGCCCAGCACAGAGCCCCGACCACTGCTGGTGCTCACAAAATACATACATAGATGTATGTATTTTTAACAAATGTCAAACAGAACGACTGCAGTATTGCACGAGACAGGAAACTGGGGTCTCGGTGAGCCAGAGCGCTGACGGGGGAATGTGGACAGGAGGGAGGGGCTGCACGGTGGGCAGAGCCCCGAG
>NW_028033031.1:0-554 GCF_054177405.1 Leptonychotes weddellii
CGTGGATCACTACATCAAAAACTAATGATGTATTGTATGGTGACTAACATAACATAATAAAATTAAAAACAAAACAAAACAAAACAAACAAAAAAAGAAGCTCCTCCTAATGGAGTGTCTGTCCTTTTTACCTGCGTGATAGTTAATAGGGATATATTTGCACGTCAGTTCCATTTTTAGAAGATAGCAGTTTCCATGTTACACATTTATAGTCTTATTTCCATCCTGGTAACTGTTGAGATGAAGATGTTAAAGCTAAGGAATTACAGACCGAAGTATTTTTTCATTTCCTGGTTTCCTCTGAATGAGGCTGAGAAGCAAGGGGGAAGAATACTGGGATCCCCTTTCCTAGCACGAGGCACAATGGTAAACAGTCGTCTTCAACAATACTGCGAACTCACAAGGCCCGAGTAGGTGAATATTTACTTCCATCACATCTAAGAATTAAGTATTTCTTAGATTTGTTTATACTAGAGAATAATGTCTAATCTATTTTTTGCAAATAATGATAAAGCGTCCTTTATGTGATGCCAGGCATCTACTCATTGGCCTTG
>NW_028033032.1:0-554 GCF_054177405.1 Leptonychotes weddellii
GTGCACGAACAATGAATCATGGAACACTTCATCTAGAACTAATGATGTAATGTATGGGGATTATCATAAGAATAAAAAAAAAATTGTATGTAAACTTCCACAATGTTATATGTCAATTATATATTCAATAGAGCTGGAAAAAATACTATTCCAAGAATATTATTGCCAGTTTGAGTGCATTATCTTCAGTGGCTCCTTCTTATCATTTCCTGGGGGTTCTTAGTATTCTTATAGCTTGAGGCTACTCAGAATTGCGTGGATATCAATTTCAGACTGTTAGAAACTAGTAATAAATTATATTGTTAAATAACTTGCAGAATTTTATGTGTATTAGACAAGCCCTCCATACCATTCTAAAATCCTCTTGGCCTCTCCTCTTACTCCAGCCACTGCTGCAATGACCAGCTGCATTCAGACTTGGACTGCCTTTGCATAGATGCAAGTGGACACTGTCTCTCCTTGGCTAGTGTCATACATGTTCTATTTCCCTCCCTGAGGCTTTTCTTCCTCTATCACTAGGAACTCCCTCTGCATTCCCACATGGACAACCAGAA
>NW_028033033.1:0-10213 GCF_054177405.1 Leptonychotes weddellii
ATTAGAAAGCAAAACTAAAGAAACAGCTCCTGATAGTCTTAGCACTGTTGTGTCCATTCCTGGAAACAAGCTCACTGTCATCAGGTCTAGCAAGGACTGTACTGCGTCTACATGGTAGACCCTGATCTTTGAAAGTTCTGGGAAAGCCCAGCTCATCTCCAAACAGAAGAAGAATAGTCAACATTTATAGATGGATTCACTCCATCCAAATCACATTCCTTCTTTTGACCTTTAGTACAAGCCTGAGAGGAAAGGATTTGTATTATCCCATTTCCTATATAAGAATACTGAGGCAACCAAAGACCCACAGTCAGTCATGAATCCAGGGCCTTTGATACCAAATTTGATGGATTATCTTCTATAAAAACAATGCATTTCTTAGAGCAGCCCTGTCGTACCATCATCATGGTACATTCATCAGGGCAAATTCAAGGTCTTGAGTCTTTTGACTGAACAAATCTTTTCCCTATGCCTCTATTCTCAAACAATTGAGTTTCTGTAGGCATTATACTTTTACACCTTAGGAAGGGAAGAGAGGGAGAGCAAGGAAAGTGAAGAGTAGGGACTTTACAGTAGTTTCCTCACAAATCGCAATTAGTTTTTATAGTCCAGCCAAAACCTCCTTTCTCTTACCTGTGAAGAGAGATAATAAATTTTTCTCTTTCTCAGTCTTTTTAGGATTAAAGTGAAACATGAAAAGGGCATAGCACAATGCCTAGCACATAGTATGTGCTCAATAAATGCTAGCTATTGCTATTGGCAGCTACTATGTCACTAGAAGATAATCCTACAAGTTTTACAATCAGAATATTTCCCAGATCAGAGTAGAGGAAGCACAATGCCAAACTGACTGCAGTCTTTTTTTCTTTCTTTTTTTTTTTTTTTGCCAGGTCTTTTGTACTGTATTTAAAGAGATATCCTTTCTCTGGAGAGCTATAGTGGGGAAGAAGGCCCCCACAAACTAAGTGTTTTTGGTTCTCAGCATGTGAGTTACAAAGGAAGCCATATTGTATAAGACATCTCCTTTGTTTATTTGTTCATTCTTTTATTTTATTTTAATTTTTTTGCAATAGATCTTTATTGAGGAGCCAGCAATGTACTAGGCACTATGCTAGTCATTGAGAATGGAGAAGATTATATTGTAAGTTAGCACTACAAAAAAGGAACTCTGGGACGGTCTTCTCAGGCATCACAGTTCTGGGAGTTCATTTGGGGGAAGAGGAGGAGGTACACTGCCAAATATGGTGAAAAATGCATATGCTTGGCATCAGAGGGATGGAAGTTTAAAGCAAGGTGCTGCTTACTTTATGTGTAAACTTGAACAAATCCTTCATATCTCTAGACCTCCATTTCTTCATCTGCTAAATGGGAATTAAATACTTACCGTGAAGAATTATAATGAGGATCCTATGGTGTCAGTTAAGTGAAGTGCCTGGCCCTTAGTGGCTCCTCCTTCTCATGACTTGATGGGCTGTCTGTCCTTCTAACTTCTCCATTCCAAGTTGCATTTTTCTTTGTGGTTTCTTTTTCCCTTTAAGCCTGATCTTAATTTGCTGTAAAACCAGCTCTCAAACATATAATAATAATAAAATAAATGGAGAAGTGGGTGGGACACAGAGTGTACTTTGCCCCCCACCAGGAAGCCACCCTCCCACTCCTCTTCCCACACAGTCATCATTGTTTCCAGCACAAACTACTGGGTCTCAAAGGCCAGTCATTCCTTAATTGTCCATAACCAAGAATTTCAAGGCATCTCTGATTGGTACATCAAAAGGAGCCCTTTTGGTGCAGGTGGACTGTTTTTACATTTGCTCTTTATCCTTCAGTAACTGGTCAGACTATTCAGACGGAAAAAGGATCTTGTAAAGAAGTTGACTCTAAAAGAATGCTGAGTATGTGCTTCTTGGGCTCTTGATGCATCAGGACAAATGTCCTTTGTCCTCTGAATAGAGATGGCCCAGCTTCTTTGTGTCTATTTGAACCCTGCTTTAAACCCCGAAAAAGTTGTTTTCTTCATTTATTTACTTAGTTGTTTATTCATTTACTCAATAGACATTTACTGACCACCAACTATGTGCCAAACCTGTGCTAGATCTGGGGGATCTATCAATGAAAAAGAGACAGACTCAACCCCTACCCTCAGGCAGCTTACATTCTACCAGGGCAGACAAACAACAACAACAAAAGTCATCAAATAAATTAACAAGAAAATTGTGATAGGGGTGCCTGGGTGGCTCAGTCGGTTAAGTGTCTGCCTTCGGTTCAGGTCATGATCCCAGGGTCCTGGGATCAAGCCCCACATTGGGCTCCCTGCTCAGTGGGGAACCTGCTTCTCCTTCTCCCTCTGCCTGCCGCTCTGCCTACTAGTGATCTCTCTCTCTCTGTCAAATAAATAAATAAAATCTTTTTTAAAAATTGTGATAGATGAGTACTATGAAGGAACTAAACAGAGAAATGTATAAAAGAGTAATTAGATAGAATGGGAAGTGAAGAGTGGCCAGAGTGGGCCTTTCTGAGGAGGGTGTATTTAAAGTGAGCCCTGAGGTGCCAGTTTTGTGAGTAGCCAGAAAAAAGCTTTCTCAGCAGAGGGAACTTTAAATGCAAAAATCTCTGAGTAGGGGGTAGGGCTTGGTATGTGTAGAGAAATTAAAGGGGTATGAAGTAAGAGGGGAGAGGCTGACAGATGACAAATAAAGCAGGATTTGATAAGCCAGGAGTATGGATTTTACTTTAAGTTCAATTCATTAAATATTCAGCAAATGCTGATTGAACGCCTAATGTACACCAGGCACTGTTCTAGGCTCTGAACATGCAGCAGTAACATTGAAAGTAAAATTTTTTTTAATTTAAAGTATAGTTGACAAGCAATTTTGCATTAGTTCCACCTGTACTGAAAGTAACTTTTGAAAATTACATTATATCACAGAAGGCAGACAGTAAATAAGTAAAATAGCATTTTTAGATAGTGCTAGGGAGAATAATAATTAATTTAAAGATTTTATTTCCTTTTTAAAATTTTATTTATTTAATTTGAGAGAGAGAGAGAGAGAGCTCTTGCACATGTGTGTGTGGGGGGGAGGGGGGCAGACAGAGGGAGGGAAGAGAGAGAATCTTAAGCAGGTTCCATGCCCAGCATGGAGCTTGATGGAGGACTCAATCTCACAAACCTGAGATCAGGATCCAAGCTGAAACCAAAAGTCAGATGCTTAACTGACTGAGCCAACCAAGTGCCACTTAAAGATTTTATTTAAGTAGTCTCTACACCCAGCATGGGGCTTGAACTCACAACCCCAAGATCAAGAGTCTGATGCTCTACAGACTGAGCCAGCCTGGCACTCCAGGGAGAGTATTTTAACAAACTAAGAAAAGGAGTTAAGAAGTATAGGGTTGCAATTTTAGATAAAAGTGGCCAGACAAGTCCTCACTGAAAAAAATTATATTTTTTGAAAGATTTTATTTATATGATAGAGAGAGTGCAAGCCGGGGAGGGGGTAATGAGGGGGATGTGGAGGAGGAGAGCGAGAGAACAAGCAGACTCCCTGCTGAGCACTGAGCTCAATCCCAGGACCCCAAGATCATTACCTGAGTTGAACAAAGTCAGACACTTAACTGACTGAGCCACCCAGGCATCCCTGAAAAAAATTACACTTAACTAAAGATTTGAAGTGTTTCTACGCTGTCCATGGGCAAAGCACTCCAGTATTTAGAGGTCAGGGAAGATGAAAAGGAAAGGAGAAAGACAAGAAGCATGTAGAATAGTAAAAGGAAAGTCAGGTAAGTGTCCTGGAAGCTGGAAAGTGTTTTAGGGAGGAGAGACATCAACGGTATAAAATGCTGCAGATAGTATATAAAGATGCGGACTGAGGCATGATCATTGGGTTTAGTGACGGGGAAGTTATTGGTAACCTTGAGAAGAGCAGTTTCACTGCTGCGTGGAAGCAAAACCCTGTAGGAGTATGTCAGGGAGATGGTTGGAGGCAGGGGACTGGAGACCCTGACTCTAGATACTTCCAAGGAGTTTTGCCATAATGTAAGGGAATGAAACAGGGCAGTGGCCACAGGGGAACTTAGATCAAAAGAGATTTTCCTCTAACTGCTTTTACTTTTATTTTATTTTTTTCCTCCAACGTTTTTAAATCTTCAAACCTACAGAAAAGTTGGAAGAACAGTACAATACCCATACACCCTTCACCTAGTTGCAGCAATAGTTAACATTTTGCCACCTTTGCTTTCGCTCGAGAGAGAGGGTTTTTTTTTTTTTTAAACATTCTTTCAAATTGTGAAACACAAACATGTACAGGATAGTCCACAAAACAAAATGTATAACTCAGGGAATGATCACAAAGCAAACATCCATGTAATCCCCACCAGTATCAGGAAAATAGAGCACTGCTAGCATCCTCAAAGCCTCCTTATGCCCCCTCCCACCCATCAAGATGTAACCATCATCCTGAATTTTCATAGTGATAACTTCTTGCTTTTCTTTATAGTTTTATATATTGCCTTTCCTTTTTTTAGCATACGGATATCTAATGACCCAACACCATTTATTGAAAGACTGTCCTTTCCCCACTGTTTTGAAGTGCCACCTTTTTTATAAATCAGGTGTTCATTTGGCAGTTCCTTCCTGGGCTTTGTGTTTTATTCTATTGGTCTATTTTCTTTCCTTGAACCATTAATATACTGGCTTAATTATTATAGCTTTATAATAAGTCTTAATATCTGCTGGAGCAATTACTTCCATCTTGTTCTTTTTCAGAAATGTCTTGGCTATTATTGGTCCTTTTCATGTCTCTATAAATGTTAGGATCAGCTTATAGAGTTTATATAAATAAAACAAAAGTCTTCTTGGGATTGGAATTGCATTGAATCTACAGATAATAAGGGGCAAATTCACATCTTTAAAATCATTCAATCTTCCAATCCATGAACATAGTAAAGCCTTCCCTTTATTTAGTTCTTCAACTTCTCTCAATAAAGTTTATGCTTTTCTATGTAGAGGTCTTGCAGATTTGTGTGTATATGAATTTATTCCTAAGTATTTGCAATTTCTAAATGTTATCTTTTTTAAAAATTTCATTCTTGTTGTTGTTGGCATATAGAAAATAGAATTGATTTGTTCATTGGCTCTTTATCCAGCAACCTTCTTAAACTCACTTTTTTGTTTGGTTTTGTTTTTTTATTATGTTAATCACCATACATTACATCATTAGTTTTTGATGTAGTGTTCCATGATTCATTGTTTGCATATAATACCCAGTGATTTCTCCCCTTCATTCTTCCCCTCCTGCTATCTTCTTCTTCTTCTTCTTCTTCTTCTTCTTTGTTTTTTTAACATATAATGTATTATTTGTTTCAGAGGTACAATCTACGGCCATCCCACCCTGAGCGCGCCTGATCTCGTCTGTTTCAGAGGTACAGGTCTGTGATTCAATAGTCTAATTCTAGTAATGTATCTGTAGATTATTTTGGATTTTCTATGTATATAACCATATTGTGTATGAATAGTGGTAACTTATTTATTGCTTTCCTTCACTCTGAAATTATAAAATGCTTCCTCTCTCTTAGTAATTTTAGAATAATGATACATCTTCAATTTATCTGGAATTTATTTTTGGTATACAGTATGAGGTATGCCTTAAGCCCATTTTTTTCCCAGATGGATATCCTGATTTCTATGCAACAGTTATTGAATAAGCCACCTTTCTCCAATAATTTGAAATGAGACCTCTCTCTATATTAAATTCTCACATATATTTGATTGTATTTTTTTATTTGATTGTATCTTTAATAGTTTTTCTTCTGGTCACTGATTTCTGCTTTAGTTATTGTAACTTGAAAATGTTTTAATATCTGATAGTACTTTAAATTTATTTTTAGAATACGTATTGATATTCTTATTTATTTGATTCATATGGATTTGAGACCAGTTTATCTATTTCCAAAAGAAAATTCTGTTAGAATTTTTATTAGGTGAGATAGATTTATTTATTTATTTATTTATTTTAAGTAATCTCTAGGCCCAACATGGGGCTCAAACTCACAATCCTGAGATCAAGAGTCACATGCCCTACCCATTGAGCCAGCCAGGCACACCAGGTGAGCTTTAAATTATAGATTCTGTGTCTCTTCTTGACTCTTCTTATCCATGAACAGGGGCTGCTTTTCTAATTGTTCAAATCTTTTGTCTTCCTTAGCATTTTAATATAGACCTTGTGCATTTCTTAACAGTTTCTCCCTAGACATCTGTCCTTTTTGTTGATATTGTTAATGAAAATATTTACTCCATTATATTTTCAAACTGGTCATTATTCGTTTGCTTAAAGGTTGCATATTAATTTTTCTGTGGGTTAATTTTATAACCCAAGCACCAAAGTAAATTCTTTTGTCTGTAATAGTTACTCAGTTGATTCTCTTGTTTTTCCTTGGGTAAGCAGTTAAATCATCTATAAACAACATACAATTTACTTCCTCTTTTCTACTTTCCATTTCTCTTAGTTTTTTTCCATTTAGGAGTTTTAAACAGGAGGGCTGTTTAATCAGATTGCAATAATAAAGACTACATTGGCTGCAAAAATGAAGCTAAGAAACCATCTTAGGAGTCCAGTACAGTATAGTGCAGATACCAAAAGATGGTCCCCCAGCTAAGAGAGTGGCAACAGAGACGGACAGAAACGGGTAGACTGGAAATGTATTTTGAAGCATGGCAGAGAACAGGCTGATTATATAATGCTAATAATTTGCCAACTTCTTGGAAACCTTAGAACCTAAGAATCATAGTTAGAATGGACCATAAATATAATCAAGTGTGTCCTCCAACCCTATGTTTTTTTGGATTCACTCCAAATTCTTAACCACCTCTAGTGATGGAGAACTCACTATCTCCCATGGCGCCTTTTCCATTTGTTCATTTCACTCCACAAACCCTGCTCTTTGTCAGGTACTAAACGGGGCTCTAGGAAACATGAATAACCAACCCTCACTGCCCTCCCTGGGAAAGCTCAGAGAGAGGAACAACTCTCTTCGAAGGTCTCTTTCCTGGCAGACCCTGTCCTCTAGTTTCCTGTCTTAATCCTCTTTCAGAACGAGACTGACCTCTCTCCGTGGGCGGCTTACTCCTCAGGTGTTTGCAAAGGTGATCGTCGCTTTTTGGGGTTTCTCATCTTCTCTTCCTTTTTTTTTTTTTTTTAAGATTTTATTTATTTATTTGAGAGAGAGAGAAAAACAGTGGGGGGCAAGGGCAAAGGGAGAGGTTGAAGCAGACTCCCCGCTGAGCAGGGAGCCTGATGTGGGCCTCAATCCTAGGACCCTGAGATCATGACCTGAGCCTAAGGCAGATGCTTAACTGACTGAGCCATCCAGGCAGCCTTCCTCCCCCTTTTTTTGAGCTTGACCTGACATCAGATTCCCTCTTTATCTTGATCCAAATTTGGGAAACTTGAAACTTGTAGTTCAGTGTTACTTTTCTGAAGCGTTATTATGTCATTTCTTAACCTTTAGTTTATAATTCAATACCTGGGAAGTTAATGTTCATTTGTTAGATAACTTTGTTCATATTTTTGGTTTTGGCTTAGTGTTTATCTTTTTTAAAAGACTGTCTTCATTAAGAACTTAACGTATGAAGTGTATAATTAGCTTTGGGAACAAAAAACTAAATAGCCGTGCAATCAGTTACATTGCTAGGCTCAGCAAACCCTAGTTGTTACAAGGCTGAAGGCATTTTTTCAATGAAAAGACTGAGAATAAAATAATAATGCACATGGAAGGAAGCTAGCAAGCTGATTAGTGTTAAGAGTAAAATATAAATATATGATTTCTTCAAGACAGGCAGTAATATAGAGTCTACTTCTACACATATTACGTAACATCCAGTTCCAAATAATCAGGCTTTCCCCCCCCCCCGCCCCCAACAGCCCATTACTCTTCCAAAGTAGTTATGTTAATTATGTGTTCACAATCCCCATCCAATTTAACGGTCAATATATTTAATGAACATGTTATCTTCTTGGTGAGGCATTCTTGTGTAACATTTGAATATGACTATATTTACAGTGTCAAAAGACATAATACAATTTGACAGGTTTTCCCAAATGAGTTGCAGAGAAGTGACAGGGGAGAAAGGAAGAGGTTTTTTTCTGTAAAGAGGATGACCCTGGCCAATCCAGAATGGAGACAGCTGTGAATTATAATGGGTTCCTCTGAGAATTGTCAGATTTAAACTAAACTGATGATACAGTAGCTCAGGGAATAATTCCTGGTGTTTTGCAAGTGTTGTGGGCAGTTTACTTCCCTGCATGATGTAAGACAATTTTCTCTCCCTAAATCTTTTCTTTAAGCATAGGTAACTTGGAATAGCATAAAGAGCATTTGTTTTGCAGTCAGATATGTCTGACTTTGAATTCTGATGTGAATCAGGACAATCTGACATTTTTTTTTTTAATTTTGCATGTTACTTAACTTTTCTAATTTAGTTTTTTAAAAGTTAAGTGGATTATAATGTTTTCTCTAATAAGGTGAAATTGAATAAATGCAATGCGTGTTCTTTTTAATTTTATTTTTAGCCATCTCTACCCTCAATGGGTGCTCAAACCTACAACCCTGGGATCAAGAGTCACATGCTCTACCAACTGAGGCAGCCAGGTTCCCCCCTTGTTTGATTTTCATAAATGTATATACACTTAACAAAACCCTTACTTAATATTTAGTAATATTAGAGGCCAAATTCTTTACCATGTATTCCTTTTTTTTTTTTAATCCATTACTTCGCCTAAATTACTTCTTTCTTTCATATCTGACATTTACTGGGTCATTCTGCTTCCAAAAGCCTTCTCAAATTGGTTTCATCATCTCCATTCTGTCTGGCAAGGCCTTAGTTCAGGATATTATTTTCTCTTGCTTAGATTATTGCCACAACTTTTTAATTTACACCCTTGTCTCCAAGTCTAGCTGCTTTTTTTTTCTAGTAATGCTACTTCTAATCCATCTTGCACACTGTGCAGATCTTCTCAAAACACAGTTCTGATTATGAGTCAACTTTTCTTGCTTAAATACTTTTGTTTTTTAGAGAAACTTTTTTTTAAGATTTTATTTTTTAAAGTAACTTTACCCTCAACATGGGGCTTGAACTCAGGAGCGTGAGATCAAGAGTGGCATACTCCACCACCTGAGCCAGCCAGGCGCCAGTTGTCTAAATACTTTTAATGTCCAATTTTTATTGCACAGATCTTGTATCCTTTAACTTTTGTCTTTGATGTCAAACAGGGTTTAGTGGGGTTTTTTGTTTTGTTTTGTTTGTTTTAGATTTATTTATTTATTTGAGAGAGTGAGAGTGAGAGGGGGACATGAATGGGAGGAGCAGAGGGAGAGGAAGAGAGAATCTCAAGCAGACTCTACATTGAGTGCGGAACCTGATGCGGGGCTTGATCCCATGACGCTGAGATCACAACCTGAGCCAAAACCAAGAGTTGGACGCTTAACCAACTGCACCACCCGGGCACCCCAAACAGGGTTCTATGTTAACCACTGTCTTCTATTGTGTTATTCAATTATCTGTTATTGGAATAGGTTATGTCTGAACAAAAAGATCTATAGGTGGCTTTTAAACATATAATTTAAAAAAAGATTCAAAAATATGATATAAATGTGCCGGGAGCCTGGGTGGCTCGGTCAGCTGAGCGATGGACTCTTAATTTCAGGTCAGGTCATGATCCCAGGGTCCTGGGATCCAGCCCCGCGTCGGGCTCCCTGCTCAGCACAGAGTCTGCTTGTCCCTTCCCTCCCCTTCTGCTTCTTCCTGTGCTCACTTTCTCTCTCTCAAATTAAAAAAAATGTATATGATAAAAATGTTCAACTTTACTTAAGAGATCTGAAAATTAAAACTAAGTAGGATATTATTTTTCATCAGTTTGACAAAGATCAAGAAGTTTGACAATAAGGGCACCTGGGTGGCTCAGTTGGTTAAGCGACTGCCTTCGGCTCAGGTCATGATCCTGGAGTCCCGGGATTGAGTCCTGGGATCAAGTCCCGGGATCGAGTCCCGCATCGGGCTCCCTGCTCGGCAGGGAGTCTGCTTCGCCCTCTGACCCTCCTCCCTCTCATGCTCTCTGTCTCTCATTCTCTCTCTCTCAAATAAATAAATAAAATCTTTAAAAAAAAAAAAGTTTGACAATAAATACATTATTTGGGCCAGGGTGTGGGGAAATATTCTAATACA
>NW_028033034.1:0-554 GCF_054177405.1 Leptonychotes weddellii
TCTGTTTCTTGGTTTGTCTCTCTCCCTTCTTTTTTCCTTTGCTCATTTGTTTTGTTTCTTAAATTCCACATATGAGTGAAATCTTACGGTATTTGTCCTTCTCTGACTGACTTATTTCACTTAGCATTATACTCTCTAGCTCCGTTCATGTTGTTGCAAATGGCAAGATTTCATTCTTTTTCATGGCTGAATAATATTCAATTGTCTATTATACTACATCTTCTTTATCCACTCATCTATTGATGGATACTTGGGCTGCTTCTATAATTTGGCTATTGTAAATAAAGCTGCTCTAAACATAGGGATGCATGTAACCCTTTTAACTAGTGCTTTTGTATTCTTTGGCTAAATACCCAGTGGTGCAATTACTGGGTCATAGGGAGAAATACAGTGACTTTTTTATACTGACCTTATATCCTCCAACCTTGCTAAACTTACTAATCATTCTAGGTTTTTGGGTTTTGTTTTGTTTTGTTTTGTTTTTGGTAGGTTTTCATGGATAGCCATATTGTCTATAAGTAAAGAGTTTTATTTTTTTCCTTTCCAATTTGTAT
>NW_028033035.1:0-554 GCF_054177405.1 Leptonychotes weddellii
TGCGGACCGTGAGGGACTTAACCCCCTAATCCCAAACATTCCCAATAGCTCTCTAAAAATAAGCCAGATAAAAATAATGGTCTGTAAAAACATTGTCCTTGACACAAGAGATGTTCCCAGTCTCTTTCCAACTGCACTGCCTATCTGAAAAGACAGACATTCAGGAGCTTCTAATGAGATTAGTGAAGGCCTCTTGTGGGCCCAGGTGCTGCACTGGTAGATTGATTGGTTTCAATGGCAGGGTTCCATGTTAAGTACAAAAGTTGTAGCAGCAAGTGTCTGCTGGGTCTTGGACCTGAGGGGTTTGGGGTATCTTCTCAGCATTGATCATCAGACACCTGAAATCTGTCTGGTGTTGCAGTAAGACAGCCATGACAAAGGAAACAGAAGCAGCAGTAAGAGCTTTCCAGTCTTGTTGTTGGGGCTCATGAATTCATGTATGGTTAGTATCAAGTCACACGGAAATATGGGTTCCATGCGGACTGGGACCTTGTCTTTTTTATTCTCTGCTCTGGTTCAGCACCTAGCACAGTGTTGACTGATGGTAAGTACTT
>NW_028033036.1:0-554 GCF_054177405.1 Leptonychotes weddellii
ACATGTATCATATGACCTCACTGATATGAGGAATTCTTAATCTCAGGAAACAAAATGAGATCTTATTTTTTAAAAGATTTTATTTATTTATTTGAGAGAGAGAGAGCACATGCATGCATGCGTGCATGAGCAGGGGAGCAGGGCAGAGGGAGAGGCAGACTCCCCACTGAGCAGGGAACCCCACGCGTGGTTTGATCCCAGGACCCTGAGATCATGAACTGAGCCCAAGGCAGATGCCTAACCAACTGAGCCACCCAGGCACCCCAAGAAATATGCACTTCTGTGTTTATTGTAGCATTATTTATAATGGCTAAGCTATGAAAGCAACCTAAGTGTCCATTGTTAGATGAATGGATAAAGAAGATGTGGTATATATGCCCAATGGATTATTATTCAGCCATATAAAATAATGATATCTTGCCATATGTGACAGCATGGTTGGACCTAGAGGGTATTATGCTAAGTGAAATAGCACAGAGAAATACAAATACCATATGGGAGTACAATATGGCAAGATGTTTTCGTAATTATGTTTACTAGTGACTATGATTATA
>NW_028033037.1:0-554 GCF_054177405.1 Leptonychotes weddellii
TCTGTCCTGGGACCACCCCTGCTATCCAATACTGTTTGAGTTGAAGAATTTCCCACAATAATTTTGGAAATGCTGGAGAAGCAAAGGAAAGGAGATGGTGTTGCTCAGAGATCAGGAAAAGGCCTCTGTCACTGGGTCATAGCCTGTAAGCCTACACTCGGTGTCTGTCCCTGCTAGAGGCTCCATGACTGTACCAAAGAGCAGCCAGGGCTGCTGACACCACCAGGGACATGGCCAGAAACACAGTAGCTTCTCCCTTTACCCCTTTTGATCTTACACAACTGTCTCCCCTCTGCAGAATCTCACTGGAGCCCTTTCAGCAAGGGAGTCTAGGATCTGTCATTTCAGACCCACAGCTTCAGGAATAAAGGGGATTATTTAAAAGTGGATACCGGGCTAAGTACCAACAGACATAATCTGACCACAACTTCAACAAATAGAAGAATTTACACCCAAGGAAACAAAGCTAATAGCCGAAAAAGGGGGCAAAACTTAAGAATAAGTTTTATAGTGAGAGAGATGACAGGAAATGGCATACATAAAAATAATTTGTG
>NW_028033038.1:0-554 GCF_054177405.1 Leptonychotes weddellii
GGGGAGATGAACCATGAGAGACTATGGACTCTGAGAAAGAAACTGAGGGTCCTAGAGGGGAGGGGGGTGGGCGGTTGGGTTAGCCTGGTGATGGGTATTAAAGAGAACATGTATAGAATAGAACACTGGGTGTTATACGCAAACAATGAATCATGGAACACTACATCAAAAACTAATGATGCAATGTATGGTGATTAACATAACATAACAAAAAAAAGAAAGAAAGAATAGAATTTATAGATGCAGTAGAAATTACAAAAATAAAACATTTTTTAAATCTCTACACCAATAAAGTTGACAACTTATGTAAAAAAAAAAAAACCTATGTACTTAATTAAAGTATACTTGTTAGAATGGAGAAAAAGTTTATATCATCAAATTTTAGATTGTCATTAAATATATAAGAAAAATTACTATCTTGGGTCTTTGGGCATAATAAATTGAGAAGCAATTTTCTATCACTCAGCAGCTAGATTTATGAAAGGCAGATTTCTGTGAACAAAGGAACTGTTGTGGACTTTAGAAGTTTATCCTTAAATCTATATTATTCAAAG
>NW_028033039.1:0-554 GCF_054177405.1 Leptonychotes weddellii
TGCCTCAGCACTTCCCACCGCAGGATGGGTAGACAGCCCTCAGATCTCTTTGCCCCCTGACAACCTTCATCCAGACAAAATGTCTATGTAACCAGTGTCAAGAAGGAGCCGGTGTTTATGACTGATTACTTCTCTATCTCTGAGAGAGGTGGGAGAAAAAAACATGGATCAGCGTTTTGGGTGGGTGTTGGATTTCTGAGCAGCACTGTTCTCATTTTGACTTCATTACACATAGGACCTACTTGAGATTCGTGTGTTGAAGTCAAAATGAGAACATTCGGCATTGGTTGAGCCACATTCAGCTGCTCAGCAAGGAATGGATTAAAATGATGGACCACAAATCTAATCTAGGAAAGAGATGATGACGAGTTAAAAGATGGAGGTCCAGTGGCTCAGGGATCCCAAACGTGAGGAAGAATTGTCATATCAGGAGACTGAAAGGAAGGAGCTAGAAATACAGGTGGAGGTGGAGGTCCAAGACTGGGATGTTAGACATGGAAGTTCTGTAAGATGTGCTATACTTCCTGATGACAGGGTCCAGTGTATGACAAGGA
>NW_028033040.1:0-554 GCF_054177405.1 Leptonychotes weddellii
CTTGGTGGCTTTTCGGATATGCATACCCTTGATGGCCTGGGCAGTTTCACGTGTGTTCTTAAAGTGAACACGAAGATTTTAACCTCTTGATTTACGTGATTTCGTAGGGTTTTCTGGGTCAAGCGAATAGCGAACCATTTTCAGAGGTCACCTCAGGCCGCTTAGGGGAAGAGGAGGATTTTTAACTTTTGATAATGGAAAACTTCAGGCAAATACAGAAGTAAATATTGCAGGATAAGAGACCCTCATCTACTCATCATGTAACCTCAACAACTACCAACACTTGGTCAATCTTGTTTTACCTATACAGATATCCAATCGTCTTTCTCACTGGATTATTATTATTATTTTTTGAGAGAGAGAGAGAGAAAGCATGGGGGAGAGGAGGGGCTGAGGGAGGAGTAGAAAGAAAATTGCACAAAGACTTAGCCATATACTGCCAGTTAGCACCACTGTCTACAGGGGAGCAAAGCGAACAAAACCCTGTGCCTCTATCTAGAAAATGTCTAATAACTTGCTAAAGTTTAAGTTTCCAATTCTGTAGTTATACTATG
>NW_028033041.1:0-554 GCF_054177405.1 Leptonychotes weddellii
TCTAGGAAAGCTAAAACTACTAGTAATTCAGCTTTTCAATCCAACCAGGTTATAGGAAACATATAGTCTACAGAGATGAATTTCCTTTCTCTGTGGGATACAATGACTGAAAACTCAGGGGTTTTTGTTTTTTGTTTTCACCAAAGCAAGTAATATGAAGAACACACACACACACACACACTATATATATATGTGAGATGCCCTTACTAGTAACTCAGGTCTCCTTCCCAAGAGGACAAACAGAATATACAGTCAGTGCTAGATTTTAGAAGATCTTCTGAGGCACTAAGTATTAAAAGATATGGTGAGATACCCCCCAATCTCAACACACAATTTAAAAGTAATAACCATGGCTGGAGGAGGAGGAATTGGAGATTGGAGGAATAGTCAAAAGGTACAAATTTCCAGTTATAAGTTAAATCAGTACTAGGGATATAATGCACAACATAATCACTATAGCATCACATGTTGCTTCTCTCATACAAAGGTGGCAATCAACACCTAATCCATGAAGACACTTTTCTAGACACTAAGATAATTCAATGAATGAAGGA
>NW_028033042.1:0-554 GCF_054177405.1 Leptonychotes weddellii
CATGACCTGAGCCGAAGGCAGTCGCTTAACCAACTGAGCCACCCAGGCGCCCAAGGAAAAGTCATTCTTAATGGCAGTTCTCAGGTGGCTCTTAGGTAGAATTTATTAGTGGTAAGCCATAACACAAGTGGATTGCTATTTTAACTTTCGATAGACTTCTTCTGATTAGTTCCTTTAAAGCTTTCATTAAAATTGGTCCCACTGTTTTGAAGTAGTATTCTTCAAGATTTTTTTTTCTGTATTCTAACATCATTATCTTATTTTTGGTATATCATCATTGGTACAAGTGGATTATAAGATATTAATATGTAATATATTTATTCTTTAACTATATCAACATATGTTTAGTGCCAAACATGGCTTATATAAACTATTATAAATTTGGAAGATGGGAAAATAATTTTTTTAAAAAATCTGCATAAATCTCACAATGTCGCTGAGAGATAATCACAGGTTACCTAAACGTGCAACTCTCTAGAATCACGAAAGAGGGAGTGCTCACCTCTCTAGGGTAAGTGGAAGGCCTGGGATATCTTTTAGGGGAGATGACAACT
>NW_028033043.1:0-554 GCF_054177405.1 Leptonychotes weddellii
CTGCCCCAGGAGTCACAGAGTCCTGAAAGCCTCCCAAGTTGAGGCTTTGAAACATACAGAAAGAGCCTGGAGGTGGCTTTGGGGGCCACACACACTGAGCACCCTCCCCTCTGCAGAGGCCCCTCCCCTTTCCCACCTGCAGATTGGAAGCCTCATTGTAGAATTCCCCTCGGATGTAGATGTAGGCAGCACGGGCGCCCATGGCCCGGCCCCCGACTAGGCAGCCTTCCACCAGCTTGTGGGGATCGTGGCGCATGATCTCCCGGTCCTTGCAGGTGCCTGGCTCCCCCTCGTCTGCATTCACAACTAGATACTTGGGCCTGTGGGTACCAGCGTATCAGTGAGGCTATAGGGCCACCAGGGCTGGGCCTTCAACTACACGCCACCCCACTCCACCCAAGCAGGCCTCAAAGAGGTCTCCTCTGATAGCCAATCCTTCCCTGTCCTCCCAACATGTTCCCAGGGGCTCTGCTTGCTCACCATCGATGACAGAGAGCTCACTGCCTATTACATCTTTGGATGGCTATGACCACAGGAAAGGTCTTTGTTCTGCT
>NW_028033044.1:0-10212 GCF_054177405.1 Leptonychotes weddellii
GGCTGAGGTCGTAGAGGTTGCTGCCTGTGTGCTCCTTTAGGATTTTGATGGACTCCTGTCTCACATTGAGGTCTTTCAACCATTTGGAGTCTGTTTTTGTGCACACAAAATTTTGAAATGTATGGGTAATCAGGTTCAAACCACTCAGCCCCAGGGTCAGGGCCTCCCATCCCCCCACTCGCCTTCTCCCATTTATGCCCTAAGAACTTGCCATTTTAACAAAACAATATATTTCCAACTCCTGCAAAACTGCCTCCATTATTTTAGCTCTTGTGGCGTACCTCCGTCTGAAATGCACCATCCATCCAGTTCTTCCCGGTTACTCACCCTACAAGGCCAGCATCAAGCTTGGCTTTCCTGAACTAGTCTTTCCAACCACCCCTGGTGCAGGACCTCTCTCCTCTCTTAAGCTCCTGGAGCACTCACCTTTAACCCGCACTCCAATGCCAGCCCTCCTGGGCTCAAGTCCTCACTGGAACAACAGGAGATGCTCCATCTAGTGAATAGCTGGCACTGGGCAGTCCCAGAGCCCTTCCACAGACGTCTTTCTCACTTGATGTGCGAAACAGTTTACAAAGTGTAACAGATATATATATACATACTTTTTTTTTTTTTTGCATCCCCATTTCACAGATCATCTGGGAGCATCGAGCATTCCTGAGGAATATACCTTTGTTTCCCTCAGACCACTAAGAAGCCTGTGCCAGCTTCCTGGCAATGTCCCTGTTACCCTGTGGCTGCTCAGACAGCAGAATAAATCATCCCCACTGGAGCCCACCGCCCATCCCCCTCTGGAGCCCACCTTGCGGTCCTGCCGTTTGCTTTCTCTCCCAAGTTAAAGCGGGAAAAAGGTTCCAAAGTGAATTCCGATTTTGAACTCTTACACCCTAACTCAAATGAGTTGAGGCTATTTATAAAAATACACGGGAAAGAAAAATAAAAGGTTAAGTCCAAGGAATAACAAAAGAAAAATGAAAGTGAAGGTCAAGACCAGAAGAACTGTGAATTATTTACTCTTTGTTTGGATAACTGGGAATGAACTTATCCCATTATTTGTTTTTTTCTGACCCCTGGTGACAAGCCTATAAAATCCCAGGAAAGCAGATTCTCCAGGCTACTGCTGATGCTGATAAACATAAGCTCGGTCACTAAGGCACCCATCATGGGGATGCATACAGAGGGACTGGATTTTACTTGGAAAAAATAGACAGCTTTGTTCTACGATGATCTGGAAGAAAATATTCAGTGTGTTGTACACTGAACCCGTAAGAATGAATGAAAAGAACTTCAAGTTCCTTCTCGGGTCACCTTTCTCATGCTTGTGGTTTTTAATGCTAAAAAAGCATCCACTGGACTCAAGACTATCTGCCAAAGCAGCGTGGGCTTGGGCTGTGCAGCGACAGGGCACACCATCAGGTTTGCTTTCGGTTAAAAAACAGAGAAATCTCCTACTTCCTATCTCCAAATCCCTTTCACTACAAAGGTTTTCAGCTCTGACCTCTGACCCATGAATTCAAGACTGCAAACCCACAGCACCATCCATCACTGAAAGAGGCAATAGTGCAAGGTTTTGGCAAGGGCAGATGCTAAAGAGAAAAAAGAATATTAAAAACATGTTCTCGAGGCTTATCTATGTTAATCCATTGCCCATAAATCAGAAGGGCATTTCTGTTAGAGCCCAGACCTAAAAATCTGGCACTTGTGTGCAGAACTGAAATAAAGCAAGGAACTTGATTGAAACGTACATTTCTGGAGATTCAGAGTCCACCACAGTCCCAACCCAGCATTCGCACACTAGATGAGATTTTCCGGAGTATCCCTATTTTCTGTGGCCACTCATTCCAAGATCATCCCCATTTTATATCTGAAAATTGCCACATCTCAGTTAAACTGAATCTCGCCTGCAGTAGCCCCGATCTCAGACACAGAAGTCATCAAGTCCAGCTGTTCATAAATCTTTACTGTGGCTTTTCCTTCTCCTCAATGTAGGAACTAAAACATTTTCCATTTCTTAATTAGCAGCAGTAAACATCTAAAGCCAATGATGTGCCTGCATGGATTCTAAACCCTTTCTGTACATCAAGGCACTGAATCTTCAACATCACACCATCCTAAGGAGGACAGACTTCACCCAGGTAAGGTGACCAGGACACTGTGGTTATGGGGCTTGACAGAGGGGCTCTGCCTCCTACTGTGTGTTTAAAACAGGAAGACACATGGAAAAATGAACATAGTGCTTGTGTTAGGAGAGCGATAAAATGGGTGAAATATATGTATTGTTAAGGTTTCTGTTAACAACTGAATTTTCATGTGTTGCGTTCTGATAAGTTGTTCAACAATTCAGTCAGAGAAGTCCTACCTGCCCTGGATCATCAGGCTTAGGAGGTTATGTCTCTTAAGCAACACGCACTCACAGGAGAAGGGGAGGTTTAAACCCAAATCTGTCATTATCCAGGCTTCCTTGAATGGTTCCACCTCACCCAAACATAAGCAATGCTAACATCTTGACACATCTTCCACTGTTTATGTATAATTTCATGTGGTTGAGATGACATGCTCTATGTAATTCTGTATTCTGATGTTTCCCCCATTGTAATTACATAATAATCTTCTCCACTGGATTGTTACAGTTTTTAGAAACTTTTAAAAATAGATACATAATATTGCAATGCAAGCCATCATCATTTACTCAGCTCTATCTTTGTTTTTGTATACATCAGCCACTTGTAAGTTTTCATTATCATAAAATAAGGCTGCAATATGAATTTTCTATTTAAAAACTTTTATTTTTTCAGATTTTCTTAAGCTAGACTTTTTTTTTTTTTTAAAGGAATCACCAGAATTTTTAAGGAGCTTAGTATCTTCTGGGTAGATATTAAGATATTAAGACAATAAAAGATATTAGATATTAAGACAATAAAAAAAATCTGAATCTACAAATATTAGCAGTTTGATTTATGGGTTAGCTATACAAATATGCATTAACAACCAAGAAAGCCAGTAATCAATCTAGATCTTATAGTTCAATCTAGCCCACAGAACGATCCTGTTAGCAAGGGCTCAGGCTGCAAGGGACCATATCAAAAGACAGAACTGACAACAGGCATGACCAGGGGAAAAACATGTGGCAGGGGCAATAAACCAGATTTGCAGAAAAGAGGCAGAGGAAAGACAGATGCTTAACACAAATTTTAAAAAATACTGCTAAGAGTAGAAATGACAGAAGAAAGGACTGGACTAGACTCTACTAAAGAAAATAGTGGACATAAACAGTAAATATCAATGCTTTGCTTTCTGTCAGCTCAAGTTTTTAGAACTGCCTAGTGGATCAAACCGGAATTACAAAAAAGACATTAACTAAATTGAAGTACTCTGACAGAGTACCATTTTCCTATATTCACTAAAGCCAAATCAAAAGTCCTGCCAATTTTATCAGTGAGTTCTGGATAAGATTTACATTTCCAAATAATAAAACCAAATCAAATTTAGATCTGTATAGCTAAATATTACTTCATCAAGAGCACAGGGAAGAAACAAACATGTCCCATGGGAGGAGACATTAAACGGTAAACTCTTCACAGCACAGCTGAGTGTAACCCAGTATTTTAAACTATTATTTTAAGATAGTGTCGCATGTCTGATCCATCTCTACAACCTGGAATAATTCTTGGAAAACAATTTCGAAAACATATAAAACTTAAGATAAAGCTGGAAAAATAAAAGAAATGCAGAGACCAATTAAGAGTGGGAAACAAAGGATAAGGATCCTTAAAGAAATGGCAGGACTGGGGCGCCTGGGTGGCTCAGATGGTTAAACGTCTGCCTTCGGCTCAGGTCATGATCCCAGGGTCCTGGGATCGAGTCCCACATCAGGCTCCCTGCTCCTTGGGAGCCTGCTTCTCCCTCTGCCTCTCTCTCTCTCTGTCTCTCACGAATAAATAAATAAAATCTTAAAAAAAAAAAAAAAAAAGAAAGAAAGAAATGGCAGGACTGAAGAATTTCCTGACTTCGAAAGTGTGAGTGCCTCACCTAAGGTGATAACGTTACAGTATTTCATCATGCCAGTGACGGCTTGTAAAACTGGTATTCATCCTCAAATACAACACCTAACATAGTGTTTTTGGTTGCACTGTTTCCTCCCCTCTAATATTCATATGGTGAAGTCCCAACCCACAGAACCTCAGAATGGGATCTTGCTTAGACAGGATATTATTTATAGAGATAATCAGGGTAAAATGAGGTTATTAGGGTGGGCCCTAATCCAAAATGACTGGTGTCCTTAAAAAATGGGGAAATGTGGACACAAAGACATGCATGGAAGGAAGGCAATGTGAGGAGACAGTGGTAGAAGATGACGGTCGAGCCAAGGAGAAAGGCCTGGAATAGACCCTCTTCTCTCAGCCCTCAGAAGCTTACCCTGATCTGGGACTTCCAGCTTCCACAACTCAGAAACAATAGATTTCCATCGGTTAAGCCACCAGTTTGTGGTTCTTCCTTATGGCTGCCTCAGTAAACTAATACACCAGGCTAATTATGGTTTAATTCAGATTTTAATTAGTGTAATTTTCTTAAATATAGGAAATTAGTACAATTTTGACACAAACTAACAATATAGTCAAATATATGTAATTATCTGCAGGGAAATTATATATATGCTGTGCTTATTAACATGTACATGTAGGCACAGATGCAGATATTGGTGGAGGCACAACGTACAGGCATGTGGGAATGGATACTTTCTGCCCACAGTCACAACAGTACTAAGCTATACTGGGATTGGGGAGGGTTCTAACTCCAGGGTCCAGGGCCTTGCTTCATTACCACCAAACAAAACTAGATTGCAGCATAGAAATTGCTTATCACTGTAGGATGGTGTGACAGAAGATGTGTGGTACTTAGGATTCTTGTAGGCAAGCATGGAAGAGACCGTAAGCATTTTATTGGTGTGGTAAAACTTACTTCTTGAGTTTGACTGATTTTGGCTTTGGTCATAGTACACACTTTTCTTCAGGAATTAAATTCAACTACAATACAAGACAACTTTCAGTTACTCTTCCTTGTGACATCATCCCTTCTCTTGTATAAAGAAACAGGAAGCTCCCCAGGCCTTTTGATGCCAGGCAACTCAGTATTTCATTCCTCAACTGAGTCATTTTCATGACCTTCTGTGGAATCTTCTCTCACATTCAACCAAACACCCTAAGTTGTAGCCCTAGTTATCCAGGGCACAAGTATCTCAGGGACACAGCAAGAATTGAGACCCAGGCCTATAATGAAAGCAAGAGAGGGGGCTGTTAAGTAGTTAATCAGTAACTATTTACCAATCACTGATAATGTACAAGAAGACTGTCTTGAGTGCTTCAGGGAATAAATGAGATGGAAGAAGGCTGGTGCTGAATTCAGTAGGCTTCCGCTCTCACAGCACACGTATGACCCACACCCAGAGAGAAGACCCTCTTAAGGGGTAACCAAGAAGTTAAAAAAAAAAAAAAAAAAAGTAGAGGAACACCTGGTTGGCTTAGTCAGAAGAGCATGGGACTCTGATCTCAGGGTCATGAGTTTGAGCCCCACGCTGGGTGTAGAGATTACTAGGAAAAAAAAAAAAGTAGACACAATGGCAAGAGGACCGGAAGGATCCATGGGATGAAGACAAACTTTGGGTCGAGTCAGTTAATAACATCAGGCTGAGGGCGTGATAGAAGTTCAGCCTTACACAATGGACAGGACTGGGTAGGTGAGAAGGGTAGCATTCCAGATGGCATCAGAAAAAGTTACCCTTCCACCGTGGGGAAGCTCTATCCTTTGTTCATGACTCAGTTTGTCACACCCTCTATTCCCCTCGCAGACAGTACTTATTACCCAGGACTTGGTAACTCCAGGGCCTAGTAGAGAGCCTGGCAGATGAGTAGGTATTCCATAGATTCTGAACACTGAGTAACTGCTTCTGAGCCTACTTTCCATATGCAATGGTAAGCTCCTTGAGGGCCCACAATTATTTATTATTCTCAACATTGGGCAGATTTTCAGCAACTGTTTGATAAACAGGTGGATGCAATTCCTTCATTTGATTTCTTTCCTTGTCATTACAGAGGAACAAGTATCTAAAAGAAATTACGGCTCTATTAAAAAAAATTAGGCCAGTTCCTGCAGATTTGAGATTTCTACTTATCTTAATACTACTACTACCTTTCAGCAAATTTAAAGCATACCCTTTCCACTGCTTTGACTAAGAACACAAATTTGGATTGGGAGGCCACTGTCTGAATGGCAGTACCATGACATAGGGCCTGTGTGACCTCACGAATCCAGTGTTATGCACACACTGTGTCTCAGTTCACGCAAAATTCACTTAACATGCAGCAAGGATCTTATCATCAGAAAAGCCAAGCTACAGTATTTGCTGCTACCATCATTATTAATGCCTAATACCCTGTTTGCATAAAAACAAAATACAGAATTCTAGAAGGTTTTTCTTTACCCCAAGAAGATACAAAATCAGATAATTAACAGTCGCCAAGCCAGCAGAGGGAGTAGGAGGGGTAATGGCTCTTCCCCAAAACCAGCTTCACGTGTCCTGCTTGTGCAATTTTCTTCTTCCTTGCCTACAAGGAGGTCAGTGGGATAATTTATGACTCAGGTTTTAGATGTAGAAAAACTTTAAACCAGAGAGATATTGTGGGTACTCTAGTTCTAAAATCTTCTGTAGAACTGATTAAAAAAAGAGACCATAGGTTTCAGTCCTGACTGCTTCTCAGGATGGCAGGAAGCCAATTACTTAAACTGAAACAGTGTAGAAAATGGTTACTTCTTAAAGAATGCAATCACCCATTTATTCACCCATGTAAACTCATTGAGTACCATTCACTGGATCAGATGCTGCTCCTTGTACAGAAAGGACCCCAACAAGCCATATAAGGGAATGAGTCTGGAATAAGAGCCAACGTCACTCTGATCATGCACGAAGTCTTTCCAGCACCTTAGTGATTCCAGGATGAAGTCAGGGCTCTAAGAATTTGGGTAGCTGGGAATTCCCGAGGCTCCAGGATTAGTCTGGATCCTTCTAGACGTTCCCAGGCAACATCTAAATGGGTGAAGTTCAGTCAGAACAAGAACAGACCACAGCACAAGCAAGAGTCGTCCAACCTTAATGCCACCCCACATGGTGGCTCAAGTCATCTGCGTGACACTGCCGTGCCCTCCATTCATCATTTGCCTATAACAATCAAAGACCTCAAAACAGCTGCTGGGGTTGTCCTGAAAGCTGTGAGAATAAATTTACATTTGTATGCAAGAAGGAGAAGAAAGCATAAGTAACTTCTAACCAGGACTTGCGAGGATTTTGTGCCCACTGAATTACCAGTAGTCAATGGCAGCACTCACTGTAATCCTGTTCTTGCATCACCAAAATTCCCAATGACGCTGGAGTGGACAGGTTTTATCATCACCATCATGTATGCATATGCATATATATATATATATATATATATACACACACACACACACACACACACATATATATACAAACATATATACATATATTTTACTATTAAGAAAGATACCTCACTATAAAACTCTCAACTTGAAAAGATGATAGATGATTGTTTATGCTACAGAAGGCTTAAATAAGACTTATAAGAATTCATTGAGCAAGCCCTCTTAAAAATCCACATGGTGAGTCCCACTATTTGCCATAAAGTCCTCAGAGTACTACTACCTTTTAACTCTAGTCCCCTACACCAAAGATGGTCATGAGAGCCCCAAACATGAGGGCTCACTCTTCTCCATTATTTCAGTGGATGTCAACTTTCGCAGGGTTGGTCTCGATTTTAAAGTACTGTGGCCCCACATTTCAAAAAGATTTTATTTACTCCCAAAACTTCATACATTTGTAATAATCAGCCTTCTGATTTCCAGTCACTGAAGACCTATCCCTGATCAGAAGGTATAAGTACCTTCTCTACAGAAGGCTGCAGGAACTGAAGCCAAGTAAAAGAGCACAGCTTTCCCTCTGCGTGCCTGCCAGGTTTCTGAAATGCAGAAAGCATGCTCAAGGAGCTTCCAAGCAAGGAAGCACAGCTTTGCTTCCAAGCTCCCTGACCAGGCCTCCACCCTCCCCAGGAAAGGCAGGTGAGCACTTACTGGGGCTGGGCTTCGGGCTGCCCAGAGGGGATCTATCCATTATTGTGGCTGACAAACCAGGAATGTGGGAGTCTGTGACTCAGGCAGGCAGGACTGAAGCCAAGATTAGAAGAAAGGAGGCATAAGGGAAGTAGGAGAGACCAGGTGCAGAGAGAGAGGGGAAGCTGGATGGAAGGGAAGCTGTGGGACACACAGGAAGCTGTAAGCCAAATTCAGCTATTTGGATTTTGGGAAGCATTCAATTACACATTCATGTTTCCCTGGTTACTGTCCTGGATGAGAAAGGGCTGGCTAAATATTTCAATGCTCCAGAAAAAGAACTATTATAATGAAAAATCCTTTTGAGTTTTCTTCTCTTCTGTTTAACTTTGAAAGAAACGTATAAATCTACTGAGAAAAAGAACTTTCTTTATTCTCTTTCCTCCCCAGTGGTGAATCTCTCCATGAGTCAGTAAATGTCAGAAGAAAAAAGCATCTCCTCAGGAATATATAAATATTTATAGACAACATTACTCCATCACTCCCAAAATGTTAAACAGAGCTTTTTCCATTCTCTTCTTTATTGATTTAGTTATATGGTACACAAAAATCAGAAAGCAAAAAAAGGTTAACAGAACTTAAATCACCAGGTCATGTATCAACTAAATGCAGATCCCCCAAAATATTAAGTCTCTTTGTGATACATCCATAGAGAGCAGTAACAGAAACAAGCAATTCATATCAAAACAAACCCAGCCTTAGATTATTAAAGAGTAGCTGTTCAAGTACCTTCATCTGTGATGAAAGCCTCCAAGTCTGTGCAATTCTTCCTCTGGCATAGATGCTCTTAAGGCTAAGGTCTACCAGCCTGATGGGGTTGGTGGGAAAAGGTGAAAATCTGGTGAGATGATTATAAAAACAAAATCCAGGGAGGGCACTGTCAAGTCCTCATTCAGCTCTCAGAATGTTTGGTTGGCTCTCCTCAAATTTCTTGCCTTCTATTAGACTGGTTGACTTCAACAGACCAAAAAAGAAAAACCACCTGATCATGTTAACAGATGCATTAAAAGCATCTGACAAACTCCAATACCCATTCATGGTAGAAACTGTCAGTAAGCAGTAATAGAACGTTCTCAACTTGATAAAGATTATCCACAAAAAACCTACAGTTAACATCATACTTAATGGTGAGAAACTTGAAGCTTTCTTACTAAGATCATGTAAAAGACAAGGATATCCCCTTTGATCACTCCTTTTCAACAGTGCACTCAAAGTCCTTGCTAATTCAATAAGGCAAGAGAAGGAAATAGAAGGTATACAGACTGGGAAGGAAGGAATAAAACTTTGTTTGCAGATGACATGATCCTCTCTATAGGAAATCCAGAGAAGTTGACAAAAAAAAAACCCAAAAAACTGGAACTAATAATTATAGCAAGGTTGTAGGACATAAGGTTAATAAAAAAAGTGTTTACCTATATACCAACAATGAACAAGTGGAAAGTAATACTAAAAACAATACCATAGACATTAGCACCTCCCCAAAAATGAAATATTTAGGTATAAATCTAACAAAAGATCTGTATGAAGAAAAGTATAAAACTCAGATGAAGGAAATCAAAGAAGTAAATAAATGGAGAGATATTCAATGTTCATGGATAGGAAGACTCAATATTATCAAGATGTCAGTTCTTCCCCACTTGATCTATAGATTCAAGACAGTCTCTATCAAAACTCTATCAAGTAAGAGGAGAGATCACAACCAACACCAAAGAAATACAATTATAAGAACATATTATGAGCAACTCTATGCCAGCAAATTAGATAACCTGGAAGAAATGGAGGCATTCCTAGAGATGTATCAACTACCAAAACTGAACCAGGATGAAATAGAAAACCTGAACAGACCTATAACCACTAAGGAAATTGAAGCAGTCATCAAAAATCTCCCAAAAAACAAAAGCCCAGTGCCAGATGGCTTCCCAAGGGAATTCTACCAAACATTTAAAGAAGAATTAATACCTATTCTTCTGAAACTGTTCCAAAAAATAGAAATGGAAGGAAAACTTCCAAACTCATTTTATGAGGCCGGCATTA
>NW_028033045.1:0-554 GCF_054177405.1 Leptonychotes weddellii
CTTCTAGGCCCACTGTCCCTGGATTCAGACCGGGTGCCAAAAGAACCCCCAGCTCTGAGATACTAGCAGGAACATCTCAGGCAGCCATCCTGGGCAGATGGTCTAGAGGCTCACAGGAGGCGGCTCCAGGGAGTCTGGGTCTGGAATATTCCGCCCACGTCAGTTACAGGTGGAGGAAGACAAGAGTACCCAGGCCCCTCTCTATGCCAGTGACAGTTCCAGCTGAGAAACCGGGGCTCTGGACCCCACCCAACCCACGGTTGGTCCTACCCACACTGTGCCCCTCCTTCCTTTGCTTTGCCCCAAAGCCCAGGGCAGAAGCTTTCCCCTATCACTGTCTTCAAGTAGGGGTGGGCAAGACACCAGCATGAAAAGGAACTCGAAAGCTTTGCAGGCAGTAAAGCACCTCGTCTTGTTTCTCTTTTCAGGGCTTCAGGCTACCAGTGTGCTGGGTCAGCTGGAAGGGTGCCAGGCTCTGCTCAGGGTGGGTGGGTGAGGGGTGATTTGTTGGTTCGGATTCAGGGGCTGTTCCGGCTTCTACCACCTTCCCAGCC
>NW_028033046.1:0-554 GCF_054177405.1 Leptonychotes weddellii
ACTACCATCCCCTTCACACGCCACAGGCTTTCACTTCTCTCTCGGCCCTGGTGCTCTGGTCACTCTCCAGCACTTCATGCCCCCTTGTTCCTATTTCTACTGCGACACTCGGCGCATAGTTGTGCCCTGCCTGAGTGTGGCTTCCTGGGGGCTGCAGGAGTTTGCTAGGGCTGCTGTGAACAGAGCACCACAGCCCAAATGGCTTAGACAATAGAAATTTACGGTCTCGCTGTTCTGGAGGCTGGATGGTGGCGGGGCTGGCTCCTTCCGAGGGCTGGAGGATCTGCTCTATGCCTCTCCCCTAACTGCGGCTAGCTTGCTGGGAATCTTTGAGCCCTTTGGCTCACAGACATATCACCCCCAATTTCTGCCTTCGTGTTCACGTGGCGTGTCTGTGTCCAAATGTGTCCTTTTTTATAAGGGCACTACTCAGACTGGACTAGAGGCCCACCTGACTCCAGTAGGACCTCATCTTAACTAATTACATCTGCAATGACCCTATTTCCAAATAAGGTCACATCCTGAGACACGGGGGGGGGGGGGGGGGGGGGGGG
>NW_028033047.1:0-554 GCF_054177405.1 Leptonychotes weddellii
CCCTGCTTGTGTGCTCTCTCTCTGTCTGACAAATAAATAAATAAAATCTTTAAAAAATAAATAAAATAAATTTGAAGAAAGTAAGAAACAATATTAGGTTTTTATTTTCATTAAATTTTTATATATATTTCTTGCGTTTATTTGAGGGATAGTAAGAATTTTCAGAAAAGATCTGACCAAGAATAAAAAACCTCAAGTTTCAGCTCGCTCTGTCCATAACTAGCTATATCTAAACTTTCCCATTTGTTCAATATGTTACTTCATATGTGTCTTACAATTTCAAAATAGGAACTATATTTTGAAGTATTTATATAAGAATAAAGATCCTAATAATATATATAGAAGGCAGTACTAGGGGGTACAGTCATGAATTAAACCCATGACATGCATTTCTAAAAATTAGGGGTGTGTCTGGGTCAAATATAGATTTCAATCTTCATCCTAAGGGCAAGAGTCTATTTAAAAAAAAAACAACTTTTAAAATCCAGTTGCTGTTCCACTCTGGAAAACAGTATGGAGGTTCCTCAAAAAGTTGAAAATAGAGCTACCATACA
>NW_028033048.1:0-554 GCF_054177405.1 Leptonychotes weddellii
GGGGACAGTAGGCAGAGTGTACATTCCAAGGACAGGGGAGGGAGGGAGGAGCCTCTGATTGCCCAATACAGCTCTCAAGTCAACCACCAATGGTCATGTCTTCTCAATGACCTCCAACAACTAACTTAACTCACTATTATTAGGGTTTCCAGCCATTAAATCCACTAAACTCTTTCATATTTCTGTCTCTGCATTTACAATTTTTGGCTTGGTACCTTGTTTCTCTTTCATCCTTCAGATTGGTCCAGTTTATCTGAAGTCTACCTCTACCCAGTTTTTCTCCATTTCTATTACCAACCTTTTCATAGCTTTCATACTTATCACTAGCTGTAATTACCTCCTTGCTGTTTATTTTCCTTTCCTTCATCTCCACTGCCCCACCTCTCCAGAATGTAAGCTCTGTGGGCATAGGTTCCTTTCTGCCTTGCTCACAGCAGCACCCCTAGGAACTACTGGCACATAAAAGGTGCTTAATAAAATTTTTGATAAATGAATGCATAGAAAGTTATGTATGGCTACATCTGTCATCTAAGGGATAACAGTCTTTTTTTTTT
>NW_028033049.1:0-554 GCF_054177405.1 Leptonychotes weddellii
TATCTCGAATTAGCATAGAGATGATGAAGGCAGTTCAGTGTTGATCAATAATCATATTTGATTTGGGGTTTTTACTTTGCTTCCTTCAACCGTCTTGTACTTTGATATTTATTACCACCCACTGAGATTCTGGCCTTGACTAAAGAGAAGTTGCTGGAGGAAATTCACAATCCAGCGGCTGAATTCATGGTGTTATTCTCAGAATAACAATACAGAGTTAGGTCTTATGGAGTGAGTAGAAGCCCAGTAAATGGAAACTGTAGCCTTAATAAAAATGTCTCTTACTTCCTTGAACACAGCAAAACGAATCTCACCGAACTGCAGCTCCTCGTTATAAAAACTTTATGTTTCAACGCTGGAGTCAGAGTTGTCCTTCACGTGTGCTAAGCAGTTCAACCAAAATGTGTATTTTTGACACATGTGGTTTTAGGAGATCTGAGATTCTCAAACCCCCTGATTCGGGAGGATGATGAGGTATTTGAAAAGTTCCCTGTGTTGCACATTCTGTGGGAAGCTGCAGGGCTGCTCACACGTTCCCGGGACAGAGAGGTGGC
>NW_028033050.1:0-554 GCF_054177405.1 Leptonychotes weddellii
CACTGGACCTAAGTTTCTTCTAAATGGCCTGCTGTTAAGAGTCAAGAATTTAGAGAATGGTTGGGATTTCATACTTCTCCTCCCATTACTTCAACCTTGTACATTCTTCCAACACAGAACTTACCAGAGTAGCTCAGTGTTTGCAAAGATGGACTTAGATGAGTGTAGATTCTTAGGGAAGAGATAATGCATCTCACTACATTTCGTTTTCCTTTTAGTAGTGGACACAGGAAGAGCCCTTTCCCTAACGTCCCCTGTAGTGAGTGGGGCCAGTGACTGAGCTATGGCAAGAATATGCCACCTCCAGGCTGGGTGCCTAAGACCTTCTGAGCGACGCCCCTTCCTTCCTGTCTTCTCTTCAGCTGGCTGGACATAGAGGACCAAGCAGAGCGCTCTATGTCCCCAGTGGCAGGAGGTTAAGTCCTGAAATCATGGCATGGAGCAACCCCCCCCACCCCGACTTGTCCAACAGGATGTGAATGAGAGAAATCTCTGTGTTTTAGCCACTAAGGTGGGAGTTACCTGTGACAGCGGTCAGTGTTGACTGACCGATA
>NW_028033051.1:0-554 GCF_054177405.1 Leptonychotes weddellii
ATTACTCAGTGGCTCATCATGGTAAGTATATTCTTTTTTTTTAAATTTTACTATGTTATGTTAGTCACCATACAACATATCATTGCATGATTCTTAATCCACATCACTTCTTTCACTCATCCCCCCACCCACTCCCTTCTGGTAACCATCAGTTTGTTCTCTATATTTAAGAGTCTGTTTTTGTTTTTGTTGTGTCTCTCTTTTTTTCTTTGTTCATTTATGTTGTTTCTTAAATTCCACATATGAGTGAAATCATATGGTATTTGTCTTTCTCTGACTGACTTACTTTGCTTAGCATTGTATTCTGTAGGTCTATCCATGTTGTTATAATTGACAAAATTTCATTCTTTTTTATGGCTGAGTAATATTCTGTTATTGGTGTGTGTGTTTGTGTGTGTGTGTGTGTATGTGTATATAGATATATATATATGTATATATATACACACATCTTCTTTATCCATGTATCTACCCATGGACACTTGGACTGCTTCCATATCTTGGCTATTGTAACTAATGCTGAAGTAAATATAGGGAGGTATGTATACTTTTTTTTT
>NW_028033052.1:0-554 GCF_054177405.1 Leptonychotes weddellii
GTCATTTTTTTCAAGCAAAGTGATGTTTCACGGAAAAAGTGGCTAGTTCAGCTTGCAATACAGTGGAAGTATTTTATGTGTGTGTACTCCCTCTTTTGATGCAAGAGGTGAGATTTAATAAAATTAATAGTTTTTACTGCTTTGTCAATGTTATAGACTGAATTGTGTGCACCCCCCCAAATTCATACATTAAAGTCCTCTCTCCCAGAACCTCAGAATGTGACTGTATTTAGAGATAGGGTTTTTAAAGATATGATTAAGTTAAAATGAGGCTATTTGGATTGGATTAGGTTGGGTCCTTAGGGTGGACCTTAATTCAGTCTCACTGGTGTCCTTATAAGAAGAGGAAATTGGGGGGGCGCCTGGGTGGCTCAGTGGTTAAGCGTCTGCCTTCAGCTCAGGTCATGATCCCAGGGTCCTGGGATCGAGCCCCGCATCCGGCTCCCTGCTCCGCGGGGCGCCTGCTTCTCCCTCTCCCACTCTCCCTGCTTATGTTTCCTCTCTCGCTGTGTCTCTCTCTGTCAAATAAATAAATAAAATCTTTAAAAAAAAAA
>NW_028033053.1:0-554 GCF_054177405.1 Leptonychotes weddellii
GACCTGAGCCGAAGGCAGACGCTTAATAACTGAGCCACCCAGGCGCCCCAAGACCACCTTATTTTAGCGCAAACGTGAATTGAGTGCCTCTCGTGCAGGCGGGCCTCATTCTGGCTTTCGCCTGGAGGAGGGTGGGGGGCAGGAATATAACCGGGACCTGCCAGTGAGCTAGATCCTGAAATGCTAGCAGGAGCCTATTACTGGTGTGTTTCTAAGTGAAAATGGTGGCTGGGATCAAATACTTGGTGGGAGAATCATTTATGCTCACTTAGTGTATGGTGGTGGGAGCGAATTGGCTAGACAAACAGTGTGTCTGACAACCAGCTATGAAATAGCTACTCAGGGGGCGAGAAAGAGGATTTAATGACCCAGGAGGCTGTGGAAGACCGTTTCGTTTCCAGACCCAATGGAAGTGTGCTCTCATCTCGTTCGAAGCAGTTGTATTTTTGGCGTAAAAAGCCTGGGAAGGTGTATGCCTCCTGAACCCCCCATGTGGGTGGTCTCCCCATATAATTCTTGGTTTGGTTTTGCTTGTTTGGATTATGTTCACGGTC
>NW_028033054.1:0-554 GCF_054177405.1 Leptonychotes weddellii
TCTGCTGGGCCGACTCCTGGGCTTTGTGATCCAGGAGGAGAGGATGGGCAACAGAGAAGCCGACAAAGGCCAGCAAGAGAGGTGAGGACTTCACCTGAAGCCCAAGATGGTGACATTAGGGAACATTTACATATGAAAGGTGAGGAGTCAGGTGGAGCTAAGGGGTTGGGAAAGGTGGCGTAACAGGTCCTTGATTTGGGGGCAGAGGACAGCTGAAGTGGGGAGAAGTGAAAATGGGGACTCCAAATAATGGGGTATAAGTTCCTAAGTGTTTTGATTTGGAGGCCCCCAAAGGACTGGACTCCCTACAAATTAGTGTGTGGCTTTGGAACCATGCTCCTTGAGAGTAAGCCCAGCTGTGGCCTGAGTAGGGTCACATTCCTAAGACCCCTCTCTTCCTAGGACTCAGATGTGAACAAATCTAAAAATGGGGCAGTCTGCATGCTCAGAATGGCCCATCCTCTTCGATATAAGCCAGGCCCTCCTAGTGGACTTGCAGCCAGGAGGGCTATCTCTTCCCCCAGGACGAGTTCTGTGCAGGAGGCTGCCCGTCC
>NW_028033055.1:0-10210 GCF_054177405.1 Leptonychotes weddellii
ACAATATTTGTTCTTCCAATCCATGAGCATGGAATGTTTTTCCATTTCTTTGTGTCTTCCTCAATTTCTTTCATGAGTATTTTATAGTTTTCTGAGTACAGATCCTTTGCGTCTTTGGTTAGATTTATTCCTAGGTATCTTATGGTTTTGGGTGCTATTGTAAATGGGATTGACTCCTTAATTTCTCTTTCTTCTATCTTACTGGTGTATAGGAATGCCACTGATTTCTGTGCATTGATTTTATATCCTGCCACTTTATTGAATTCCTGTATGAGTTCTAGCAGTTTTGGGGTGGAGTCTTTTGGGTTTTCCACATAAAGTATCATATCAACTGCTCCAAAACCCACGTAATTAAACCTCTCCACTTACTACCTTGTTAAGATAACTGTGGGTCGTTCCTCAGCCACATAGAAAGGAGCAGGGTTTCCAACCAAGATCACTGGCTTCCAGACCCAGCTGAAAGGCTGACTCTCGAAGAGCACAAAATGCAGCTTGCCAGGCTCCCCCACCCTTGGGTGGCTCTGACTCCGGGAGTCTGTGTGGGGCCCAGGTGCTTTCATAGTGTGGCCAAGCCCCACAGGTGCTTCTGATACGGAGGCCGTGCGGGACTCCTCCCCGGGGAGAAGCCAGGCTCCCCGGAGGCTGGACACAGTTCTTCCGCATGCAGAGCAGGAGAAGCACCTTGGCTTCTGAGAACGAAGGCTGATTAACTTCCAGGGAGCGTCCTGCGAGTGACCCTTGCCCTCAGTGAAAGTGTGGAGATTGAGATAAGGGAGATAAATCACTGGCGTCGCTGGCGGTGGCAGGAAGGGCAGGGTGTTTGCTGTCGGGCTCCAGGCCCGGCTCCCTTGGCCTCTCTCCTGGAGACCGTGTGGTGCGAGCCCGGCGGGGGCCGCAGGGTGGGCAGGGTCCGCGGCGACAGGGGCAGGAGTCGTTAGAGCCCGAAGCGGGGAACCTCTGAGCTCTCGCGATGCTGGATCATCACAGCGGCGGAGGAGCACGGGGCCAGGAGCGTGTGTGCATCGCTTTTGGGATGCAGCAGGGCTCCCGGCCACAAGCGTGACACTGTCTGCTTCCAGGCTCCCCGACACCCGTGGCTCTGCCCCTGCCCTTGACCACCTGTCCTGTCAGCCTCTCAGGAACTTCTTCAAAATGATGCACTGATCAGAGCATTTACCTTTATGTAAAAAGTGACCGTATCACCACCTTTCATGGAAACTTGGCATCACTTGCCACACACAGACGTTAACTGTTAATAAACGGGATGAGAACCCACCAATGGAATTCACTTCTTGCTGGTTCCCACAGCTGCTCCCTTTTCCTTGAAAGGGGTATCCGCAGACTGAGGCCTCCTTCAAAGTCTGGAAAGGATTGAAAGACAATTGGAAAGGACACACATTTCCCACTATGTGATTCAATATTGTTGAATTCCAGGCCCATGTGTCATCTAAACTCGTGTCATTTATAGCCACTTACAAAAACCAGAATATAAGCTCCAGGCTGGGTTTCGATGGTCCCATCCCTCGCTTCTTCCCAGATGGAGAAGCAGAATGTCAAAGTGGGGAGGGTGTCGGACTGGCAACCAAATGTCCTGGTTCCTTGATCCTAGCACAGCCATCTGTTTAGGACTGAAGACTCTGGGAAACTGACCCAAAGCCTGCCGCAGCCCAAGCTTCTTCCCAGTCCTAGGCTGCACACGCCATCGTGGTGTTGTGAGGACCCAGTGAGATCATGGGTGGGAGAAGACTTCCGGTGTGGTAAAGTCCTGTGCACGGGGGAAGGGCTGAGGTGATTATAAATGGCAAAGGAGATGGCTGATTGTGACCCTGATGACTTTGTGTCTCTAGAACCTGACTCTAGAACATTTTCTTTGCCCTCTTCTTAAGGAGAACCCGCTTGCTTCCCTTTTCCTGGCATTGGGCCATCCTGTTAGCATCAGGGATATAGTCAGACCTCACATAGTTGAGACCATGTTGGTTCCATGTTCTACTGACTACGGGGAGGTTGTGACACCATCTTCCCTGTGAATGCTTATTTTTAGTGGAACCATTATTATACTATTAATAATAATAATAATAAACAGACTCCTGTTAATAATATAAGGAGGCACCCATTTGTCTGTGATTGAACCAGTCTTGCCTGGAGGCAGGGGAATGGACTCTTGACCTCCTGAACCTGGTCACAGCCCTCTGGTTCTATTACCACCTTGTAAACCTGAGGGTGTTCTATTTTTACCCCCTAAGGAATTGTGGTTGGAACCTGCCAGAAATTTCTCACAACACACCTCCCAATAGTCATTGCCCTTCATAATATACCTTGTCATTCAAGGCTTAAGATCTCCCAGACGGGGCGCCTGGGTGGCTCAGTTGTTAAGCATCTGCCTTTGGCTCAGGTCATGATCCCAGGGTCCTGGGATCGAGCCCCACATCGGGCTCCCTGCTCAGCGGGAAGCCTGCTTCTCCCTCTCCCACTCCCCTTGCTTGTGTTCCCTCTCTCGCTGTGTCTCTCTCTCAAATAAAGAAATAAAATCTTTAAAAAAAAAAAAAAAAGATCTCCCAGACAATGGCAAAGAGGAGCTGGCCATATGGATCAAGGCAGCAGGATTTAGGTGACACCTGCCGGGGCTGCCAAGGCTAAGTTCCATTGCTAAAGTTAGATACCTATCATCTACCATGGGGTGACAGCCATATCATGCCATTCTTCATTCATTAATTATATACTTAGGGATTCCTATAACACATCAGCCACGTGGTGTTAGTCCAGCCAGGGAGAGAGACAAGCAAATGAGCCATTACAATGCAGTGTGGCAAGTGCTTGAGAGACAAAGACTCAGGAAGAATGGGGGCAACAACTCAGTGGGGGAGATGGTGGAAGGTGGAGCCTATCTGAAAGGGTCTCCAGAGGAAGCTATGTTTGGGCCGAAGTCTGAAGCATGTGGAGCAGTTAGCTAGTAGAAGGGGGGAGTAAATATGCTCTGGGCAGATGGTACAGCTTATAGAATAGACTGGGAGGGGGGGAAGACAGATAGGGGGAGAGAGGGGGAGGATGGCCTCCCTGTTGAGGGTACTGAGCAGAGTCAATGTGCAGAATGCCATGTGAGAATACCTGGAGATGCTGCTGAGAAAACAAGTGGATGGCAGATCACAAGAGGCCTTGTGAATTATTCTGGGTAGGCTGGACTTTACCCCAAAGGGCATGGGGCCGCTGAAGCATGTGAAACAAGCAGGTGCTCACTACAAAAAGGCCTCTGAGATCTCTTATCCTGCTGTCGCTCTGAGGACAGACCCCTGTGGGCCTCTTGAGCAGAAGTTCATGTGACATACCTAGGATGGGAGTGGTCCCACTGCCACACTGGGGTTTAGGCTCACCCTCCATTCAGCCTCGAGCAAGATGGGGACAAATGACTCATCCCCAAACAACGGAGCAGGAGCGGGAAGGAGGTACCTGTTAGGGTCATGCTTAGCTGGTTTGCTGATGGACTACATATGTAATTATTAAACAGGATGCCAAGCATCAAACCTTTTTAATCTCTCCCCTCTACCATGCCCTTCCCCTTCCCCGCTCTCTCTGTTCTTCCCCACCCCACACCCCTCAGCTTTGTTAGCAATGCCCAGGTACTCTGGTGTTTGCCTTGTGTCAGAGGAGATCTGAGGCCAGCATCTTCTGATTTGGGCCATGGAAGGAATATTGTAGGTATCAGCTGGAAGGGCTGGGAAGGTGCCTGCTGTTGGAGGTGGACAACCTGGGCTTCTGGTCCTGGCTCTACCAACCACCAGCCCTTCGCCATGCGGCAGAGCCTCTTCTCCTCTAGGAGCCTTCTTTGGAAAAATGGGGATAATCAGATGGGGATGGTGTGAGATTCAAAGGAGATTTTGTTTGTGAAAGTGCTTGGTAAACTGCAAAGCACTGAGTAAATGTTTATTTGGGGGTGATTACGCATTCTTTGCTAGAAGATTCAACCAGAGGGATGGCAGGGAGAAAAACTGAGATCCATTGTGTTGGGATACTCTCGTCATATAGACATAAATACAGGTAAATATACACCTGTCACAAAATTAAAACAAAGAAGCATGTGAACTTCTCCCCAACCCCACCCCCTTGCAGCCACTGTTAACTGTGTTTGTCGCATATTCTCCCATGGGTAAAAATACATGTGTTTAAACAAAAAGAATGCCATCATATTATAAGTCCTATCCTTAAGCTTGCTTTTTCACGGCTTCATGTCATAGCATATAGCTCTGTCTTCCTAATATGACTTCATGGTGTAAATGGACTGTAGTTTAAGTATCCTCCTACCAATGAACACTAATGTTACCTTCGATTTTTCATCATATATTTCTGTGGCCTTTTGTACGTATCTCTAGGGGAGAAATTCTGAGTAATAGGATTGCTGAGTCAAAGGGTATAAGCATTAAAATTCTGATAGATACCCCCAAATTTCTCTCCATAAAGATTGCACAAAAATACCCTCCCATAGTATTCCTGCCTCCCCATGCCCGAACCAACGATGGGTGTTACCAGTTCTGCTGGGGCTTTAAAGCTGTGAAACCCTCCTCCTCCCTGCACTGGTTGTGAGCCACCAGTCAGCAGTATTCCATTCCTTCTCTGCTGTAAGTTACCCAATAAAATGGTAGTCACCAGGCCTGAGGATATCTGCAAAGCTTGCTTTTAGGGCTAAATGGAGTATCTCTGTTTCCAAACATGAAGTCTAGAAGCAAAGGGTAATCTAAGCACATAGCAAATATTACTATGGCTTTTGTTATTATAGAAAGTTCTGACTCACGGATCTTCGTTGTGCTTGGTGGGATGGTAGTTAGGAGAGGGCATATATCTGGGTTGTGAGATCGAGCCCTGTGTCAGGCTCCATGCTCAGCAGGGAGTCTGCTTCTCTCCCTCTCCCTCTGCCCCTCCCCACGCTCTCGCATGCTCTCTCTCTCTTTCTGTCTCAAATAAATAAATAAATAAATCAGAAAAAAAACGCTGTCTGTTTCTAAGTCAGGAAACCTTTCCCCTATGATGGATGGTCTTTAGGAATGGGTCTGTATATTCGACTATTGAGGACTGAAAAACAACCTGTCCAATCTGGCTTTCATTGGCATGGGTTGGTTCTATGTTCTCTCCTCAGTCTGAAGCCAGGAACAACGTAATGAGATTTTGTAAATATTTATTCGGGGTTCTGGGAAGCCCAGCAGGGTTTAGGGTAAGCCATCCTCCAGCAAGCAAGGGCTCACCTACTAATTCCCCTTCCCTCCAAGGCTGATCAGATTGCTCAGAGGCCAGTTTCCTTCTATATGCCAAGGGAGAACAGCAGTCCGCTCCTGCAGGGCCGCAGGGAGAGGCTGCTTCCTACATCTGGGCAGATGGTGGCTAGGGATCTAGGTTCTGAGCTCAGGCAGGCTTGCTTTCTGTCTGTCTTTTCCAGCAGTGTGACCTTGGGCCAGTTACTAAATCTCTCTCAGCTTCAGCTTCCTCATCCTTAAAATAGGGGAGTACAATGCTACCTTGAGGTGCTTTGTAAGGATTAAGTGAGAAATTGCATGGAAATAAAGTGCTTAGTATCTGGCACATAATAAGTGCTTAAGAATAAGAATAAGGCAGAGCTGAGTAGATTGTGGGTTTAGTTTACAGTGCTTTGCTAGCAAGTCTCTTATTTCCTGACCACTCAGGGATACTGGTGAGACTGTCTGTTTTGGCCACAAGGTCCTTGGCACATGGATCTCCAAAAGAGATCCAGTCAGTGGGCATCAACCATCTCATAGGTCCTTTGATTCAACTGCAGCGATTTCTTTTTACACCTGCTTTCAGTCCACCCGCAAAGGTATTCACAGCAACCATTTACGGGGCACTGGTAGCCCCCTAGACTTCTTACATCACCTCTTTAATCCCTGCGGCAGCCCTGGGGGTAGTATCATCTCCACTTGCAGACGAGAAGGTAGGCACTCAGAGATGGTGGGTAACTGCCCAAGGACACACAGCCGTTAGAGAAGAGCAGATGGGAGCACAGTCCGTGTGACATTCAGCTACGTTGACCAGCCTCCCTGGTTTGCCTGCAATCACAGGGTTTCCTGCTAAACCCGGGGAAGTCTGGGATGAGCTGGTTACTCTACCTGCAGACTCCCTGCCGAGGCTTGACAGTGGTTCTGGAAAAGAGAACAGCAGGAGCAACTCTGCACTGTTTCTGGAAAGATGTCTGGGGGAGCTCAATAGCTTCCGTGGGTTCGATTTCCATCAGGAAGTAGCGTTGTGTGTGTCTGGAGGTGTCAATCTCTGAGGTTTGAGGAGAGCAGTCACAGTGGCGGGGGATGCTCTTGGGAGCTGTGCCCCTGACCTTGGGCCTCTGCCTGCCATGTACGAACTGCATGGCCTCTGGAAAGGTGCCGAGCCCGATAGGGTCATCAATTCAACTATCTTGTGTGTATCATACGGCCCCGGGATGTTGGGAGGATCTAAGGAGATAAACGGAGGTAACAGTTTCTAAACCACCATAGATCTACAGGGTGTGTGGCTTATATCACTGCTTCTAGACAACTGAGCCCCAACTCTGGGGTTTCAACCTCTGGGAACGGCCAATTCAATGTCCCACTCCTTGAGAGGGAGTCAGGTCAGGCCTTTCTGGGGATAGGACAATGAAAACCCTGTCTGTCTGCGTTAGGTAGGCTGGCTGGGGGAGGGGAAAAGCAGTACCCCAAAGTGGCCCCACACGACAGACTAGGAAACACGTTGACATCTTTCTTCATTAGAATCTACATTCTGTGATGGCAGGAATTGGGCCTTTTTTTCCCTTCCATGGCTGCATCCCCATTTTGCTAGCTCAGAGCCGGGTACGTGGGAGAAGCTCAATGAACATTTGTTCACTGTCAGCTATTGAGTGGTCCCAAGTACAGCTCTTCCTCGATGCACAGTGGGGTTATATCCTGATAAACCCATTGTCAATTGAAAATATTGTGAAGTTGATAATGCACTTCATAGGCCTAACCTACCAAACATCCTAACTTAGCCTAGCCCACCTTAAATGTGCTTAGAACACTTACATTAGCCCACATAGGACAAAATTGTCTAGCACAAAGCTTATTTTATAATAAAGTGTGGAATATTTCATGTAATTTCTTGAATACTGTACTGAGAGTGGAAGACAGAGTGGTTGCGTGTGCACAGAAGTGTTGTGGGTGTATGGGTTGTGAGCCCCTGTGATCGTGGGGCTAATGGGGAGCTGCGGCTGCCCTGCCCAGCATCATGAGGCAGGATTGGACCATGTATCACTAGCCAGGGAAAAGATCTGAATTCGGAATTTGAATGTGGATCACTTTTGCACCATCACGAAATTGAAAAATCGTTCAGTTGAACCATGGTAAGTTGGGGGCCATCTGTACAAACGAACTGTTCTGGGAGATTTCAATCCTGATGAAGCAGTTGTAGGAGACCGAAGGGAGGAAATGGGATGTGTCCCACCGGGCAAAGATGGGGAGGGGAATGGTCCAAGTGGTGGGACACGCAGGAAGCTGGGGCGCACGTGACGCATGCGCAGGAATGATGTGGGTCCACTGTACATGGGATGCACCCCGTGAGGTGCAGTTGGGGGCCAGCGGGCTTCAGGCATTGGTGGGGACCAAGTGGGGGAAGGCCGGTAAGTGGCGTGCCCTCAGGGAGTTAGAACTGTCCATCTTGAAGCTACTGTTTCTCCAATTTTGATCACTTACGTTTTATGAACACTATTTTTGCCATGTCTGTGCACTTCCCTATTTATTCACTTAATAATTTTCACATTGACTTACACTGACTCCCTTTTATACTTTACTAGGTCTGTCTTCATGTCAGAAACATAAAAAATATAATTTGCACTGAAAGTCGTCTTGCTTACTACCCTCTGTAAGGTAGACTTCTCTCTGAGGAACACCTCCAGGGAATGTGGAGAACTGGCAAAGCTTTCTGACCGAGGGAAGGATCTCGTGGTTTTCCGAGAAGGCTGCAACCATAAAGAATGGGAGCGTGTGTATAAAACTCTGGTACAGTTGTGACAAAAATGGTAAGAAGTATTACCAAGGTGAGTTTGTGGGGCATTTTCCAGTCTGTCCATGGGCATCAGGATAAAATATGCAGGGACTGCTGTCTCCTTCCTTACTGGTCTTGCTTCACACTTTTTCCTAGCAACTCAGCCCTACGGCCTAATGCTTGCTGCCAGGAGCTCTGGAGAATGGAGCCCTGCAGTTAGAGGAATGAATGGTGCATTCTGAGTGAGGCTGTGGGCCATTCAGTGACCCGTGGTGGGTCTGGATGCCTCTTGATTGTATCCATGTTGGCATAGTGTTGTGGCTTCCTTAGACTTGTCTTACCTGGTTGTTCAAAGAACGTTACCCCCAGCCAAGGCTCACAGAGCGTTGACCCATCCCCTAACCAGCCTATTTTCCCTAGCTGTGCATTCAGCTTCCAAGTTAAGGTGACCTGCCAAGCTGGACAGAAAAGGGATCAGCAAAAATCAGACATTTGCTAAGGGTACCCCTCCTCCACCGCAACCACACACAATTGTGAGATCTAGGGTTGGACTCCCTGAGGCTTTCTGCTCTGGTGGCCCTGGCAACCTGGAGACCCACAAACTAGTCAATTTGAGGACTGTGAGCCTTGGGCAGACCTTGAAGTCTTTTGGAAAAAGTCCATCAACACCAAACTCTGCTGTTGATGGAGAACATCCCCAGCAAGATGACCGTGAATTTCTCACACCGTCACCTTGTTAGGGGTGGCTCCAGTCCCTCACCCTCCGTGTCCCCTTCTTTCTAGCGTAACAGAACTCAATGGCTTCCATGTTTTCCACTGTAAGGAAGTGGGTAGACTGTGGCTGGTCCCTTTCAAAACAGGGCTGTTCCCCCCTGACAGAGAAGTTTTCAGATGAACCAACAGTGCAGATTTTGGGTTAAGTTTGCAGAGAAGGAGTTCCTTATTTCAGTTTTACTGTACACCCACCTACACAATATTTTTTGGTTCTCAGAATTTCAGAGCCATTAACCTCAAACCTTAAATCAGGATTCTCATAAAACTTTCCTGGGGCACTGTCTTAAAAGAAACTAGGTCTCAAAATATGACTGTGTGGTATACTGTCCTTGCCCAGGAAGACAGATTGACTAATTTCAAACCCTGGGCTCACATGTAGTTGCTAAGAATGAGGGTGGGGGAGAGAGAGGGGAGAAAAATCATAGACATGCCATGATACATGAGGGAAAATTTCATCTGGACTTCCCCAATTATGGGATAATTATTCAGAAATAATTCCGAGGGCTTCTTTCTTGACATTCCACCAGGGTGCAGGTGCACATGTTTTGAATGGACTGAATGGATAATTTATTTATACAAATGAGTTTTTTGCACAGTCCTAATGGATGTGCTTGTCAACTCTCAGATACCGTTTCCAGGAGGTGTCTAGATGCATTCTTTCCAGAGGCAAGTAAGTGGTTGTCCTACTCAGGTGGAATGGTGAGTGAGTGGTACTAGAATTCCTAATTTCTATCTGGAATGCATTTAGGGGCAGAATCTGGTTGATTAGCATTTCATGTTACCTTGAGCCACTCTCAGCTGCTTATGAAGAACGGGGATGGAAGAAACTAGGAATTGATGGCAATTTGTACCCTCAACTAGATTCCATGCAACCTTCATATTTAATGCCTTCATGATCTCATCCACTCTTTGATCTACGCCTCTGCCATTTCTGGATCCAGATGCCTACGGGCTTCTCACTGTGGTATTTAGCCTGCCCAGTGCTATTAAGCCTGGTGGGTGGTAGAGTGACATTTGTGTCAAAAGAGTCTCATGATTTCCCAGGCAAGACCAAGTCACAGCTTTTCCAATGGGTTTCCCCTCAACTCTTATTCTGAGCATTTAGCTTTTTAAGTATTTGGTACTGAAGGGCAGAGGCTGAGGACTTCCATAATAGGATCCAGACCTGTTTGCTTATTTCATACTTCTCCCATTTCAACTTTACCATCTCCTTCTTCCAAGAAATATTCACATCTCCAATTGCCTTCCAGAATGGAGCTTGGTTTTCCATGCCTCAGTAAGCTATTATAGTCCAGATTTCAACAAGCTGTTAAGCTTCTCTTTTTTTTTTTTTAAAGATTTTATTTATTTATTTGACAGAGAGAGACACAGTGAGAGAGGGAACACAAGCAGGGGGAGTGGGAGAGGGAGAAGCAGGCTCCCTGCTGAGCAAAGAGCCCGATGCGGG
>NW_028033056.1:0-553 GCF_054177405.1 Leptonychotes weddellii
GTTTCTTTAGCAGCAAGTATAACACTTTAAATCCATAAATAGCCAGAATTAAAGTAATTTCTAGATTACTTCAAACTGGGCCTGATTTACATAATATAAAAACAATTTAGATTTGATTTCTCAAGAAAATTGAGATTTTGAATGAAAAAAAGTTTGTGTTTGGCTACATTTCATATTTGTATCAAAATGTAGTACCCAGGGGGTGCCTGGGTGGCTCAGTTGGTTAAGCGACTGCCTTCGGCTCAGGTCATGATCCTGGAGTCCCTGGATCGAGTCCCGCATCGGGCTCCCTGCTCGGCAGGGAGTCTGCTTCTCCCTCTGACCCTCCCCCCTCTCATGTGCTCTCTCTCTCTCATTCTCTCTGTCTCAAATAAATAAAAAAAAAAAAAAAAAAAAAAAATGTAGTACCCAGTACATTACCAAATTTGTTTTTTACAAAATACCAATATTTGGAAAAAACTATTATATTTTATACAAAATAAGTTAGGAATCCCATATGCTTGTGGATCATAGGGAGGTAGCAGGAAATTGGCATTGATGACAACACTTTCTC
>NW_028033057.1:0-553 GCF_054177405.1 Leptonychotes weddellii
AGCCATCAAAACCCCCGAAATCTTGCCATTTGCAATGATGTGGATGGAACTAGAGGGTATTATGCTAAACGAAATAAGTCAATCAGAGAAAGACAAGTATCATATGATCTCACTGATATGAGGGATTCTTAATCTCAGGAAACAAACTGAGGATTGCTAGAGTGGTGGGGGGTGGGAGGGATGGGGTGGCTGGGTGATGGACACTGGGGAGGGTATGTGCTATGGTGAGTGCTGAGAATTGTGTAAGACTGATGAATCACAGACCTGTACCTCTGAAACAAAAAATACATTATATGTTAAAAAAAAAAAAGAAGATAAGAGGAAGAGAAAAATGAAGGGAGGGAAATCAGAGGGGGAGATGAACCATGAGAGTCTATGGACTCTGAGAAACAAACTGAGGGTTTTAGAGGGAAGAGGGACAGGGGGGATGTGTTAGCCCAGTGATGAGTATTAAGGAGGGCATGTATTGAATGGAGCACTGGGTGTTATATGCAGACAATGAATCATGGAACACTACGTCAAAAACTAATGATGTAATGTATGGTGACTAACA
>NW_028033058.1:0-553 GCF_054177405.1 Leptonychotes weddellii
CCCACCCGCACCAGGGACTGCTCACCACACCTGGACACCAGCCACAGGCCGCGGTCCCTGCTTGCTGCCACTCAAGGGCAGGGTCCACCATTTCTGAGCTTGGAATTCAGGGTTTCTACTTCTTTCTCAGATCTTCAACGCTTTTATGAACAGAGACGCATCTCCTTATCTAAAGCTCCACTGCAGTGAACAGCAGCGCTGTCGGACGGGGCAGTCAGAGCAGAAACCCCCAGTTCCCACTCTACTCTTCCTCCTTCTCTCCCCCTGTTCCTTCTGCTCCACAGCCTGTGTGTCTCCTGTGAGCACAGCCGCTTGCGTCCCCGCCTCCGGTTTCCCTGCGTCAGTTGCTCTTCTCCGACCATATAGTTTCTCCCTGGGCCCTGCAGGGGGACCCTCCCAGCTGGGGGAGCCCCCTGGGTTCAGGGCTGGGCAGAGGCTGAGCTGCCCCCTGTGCTCCCTGGTGAGACCCAGCAGCCTGGTCCCTTAGGGCCCGGCAGAGGCTCCTGGGCAGGGTCCTGTGGGTGTCCCCACAGCTGCTCCCTCCACCCCCTCT
>NW_028033059.1:0-553 GCF_054177405.1 Leptonychotes weddellii
AGGCTCGAAGTACCTGTAAAAGGAATAAAAACAGAACACTAGCTCCTATCCTGAAACTGAGGTGAATTGAAGGTCCAACTCGGCACCCTCCAGGTTCTCTCTCACAGTCAAATCCACCCCTACACCCACCGTATATAGGCACATACCATTTACTTCTCATTCGTGTTTCAGGACAAAATTTTTCAAATATTTATTTTGAGAAACCCGGCAACATGTGTACAAAAGTAACAGGTCTAATATCTCTCTCCCCTGAAGGGACCCAGGGCTCAGTAACCCAGAACATCTTTAGTGCCCTGAGACACCCGGCGCATGAATGGTAATCTTCTACCTAGAGAAATATAGGACCCCACAGCCAGCCCTCGACATGCTGGGTAAAGAGCGATGCTAGCAGGCAAGATTCCGGACCCCAGTCCAGGCCACATCCCAGTTTCTCTTAATCCCAAAGTTAACTCACCCAAGATCAGGAGCACAGTCACTCTTGTCACCTGCCTCATATTCTAGGTATAAACAAGGACCTAAGGTCTAGGCTCTGTTGTGGAGTCTGAGCCTGGAC
>NW_028033060.1:0-553 GCF_054177405.1 Leptonychotes weddellii
TGTATGTTTTTTGAAAAAAGTTAAGGTAATTATCCATAGCTCTTACTCCATCTGTTGGTATGATTTAGAGGCTGTGGTAAGTGTTTTTGGGAGATTCATGAAACTCGTTATCAAGATATTGATTACTAAGTTCTTTATTCCCTACCTTTTAATTTTTTATCTTCTAATTTTTCTATGGCAAAAAGAAAATGTATTATGTTTGCAGTAAGACAAGAGTCTTTTGAAAATGTGATATACTGGAAAGTACAAGAAATAGAAGCAGAAACATTCTTCTTAAAGAAGACAAGCTATTGATGGGCGCCTGGGTGGCTCAGTTGGTTAAGCGACTGCCTTCGGCTCAGGTCATGATCCTGGAGTCCCGGGATCGAGTCCCGCATCAGGCTCCCTGCTCGGCGGGGAGCCTGCTTCTCCCTCTGACCCTCCCCCCTCTCATGTGCTCTCTCTCTCTCAAATAAATAAATAAAATCTTTAAAAAAAAAAAAAAAAAAAAAGAAAATGTGATATACTGGAAAGTACAAGAAATAGAAGCAGAAACATTCTTCTTAAAGAAGAC
>NW_028033061.1:0-553 GCF_054177405.1 Leptonychotes weddellii
CTTCTCCCTCTGACCCTCCCCCCTCTCATGTGCTCGCTCTCTCTCATTCTCTCTCTCTCTAATAAAATCTTTTTTTTTTTTTAAAGATTTTATTTATTTGAGAGCAAGAGAGAGAGAATGAGAGAGGGAACACAAGAGGGGATAGGGTCAGAGGGAGAAGCAGGCTCCCCACTGAGCAGGGAGCCCAATGCGGGACTCGATCCTGGGACTCCGGGATCATGATCTGAGCCGAAGGCAGTCGCTTAACCAACTGAGCCACCCAGGCGCCCCTAAATAAAATCTTAAAAAAATAAATAAATAAATAAAAGGAGGAGTAACTTGGGTGCTTACCAGATGAGGAGCTCTGAATAAATCATCTAACGAGAGAGCTTGGCAGTGCTGTGTGTTTCAGGAGGGCCTTTCGCAGATGATCCAGCTTGAGGTGGTGCACAGAAGTTATTGGGATCCGATCATAACCACCTCAGGGATGTTTAGAATCTGACTGTAGTTTCCAGTATATTCGCTTTTATCCAGAGGCCACTGTCAATGCACAGACTGACACATGGTCCCTTCC
>NW_028033062.1:0-553 GCF_054177405.1 Leptonychotes weddellii
AAAAAAATAAATAAATAAAAAAAGTCAATGGAATTAAGTAACCTATGTTTTCTAAGTGACTCCTAGTTTATTTTCCCGTACTTTGCATGGTTAAAAAAAACCCAACATCCCACCTCTCAAAGTTGCTAATAAACACCCAGTTATTTCTCAATTTAGCTAAAGAGTAGGGCTATTATGTTATTCCATAATCTCATGTAATTTTGAATTAACAGAATTGCCTATTTAGCTGATAATTGTTTTTATTCACTCACTTTTACATAGTACTGTATTCCGCAAAAACCTACAATTACACTTTTATTGCAGTAGCACAACAGGGCTCTCCTACTAAAATGAAGTCATAAAATGTCACAGAGGAAAAAAAAACCCTCATTTTTTTTAACCTTGATATTCCACGTAGTACATATTGTCTTCTGCATTACGCAGTTTGGATAGATTAAAATTACCCTCAGACCACTTGCTTTGTAGGGGAAAACACCCAACTAAGCAGACTGTCTAGTTGTCAATGATCCAGCACTGGCAAGGTCCCTTGGAAGAGCTGTTCTGCAGACCCTAC
>NW_028033063.1:0-553 GCF_054177405.1 Leptonychotes weddellii
TCTGCTCTGGCTTCACGTTTCCGAGATTGCTTCTCAGGAGTTTTTTTGTTTCCGGGTTGTTTGTTTTTTGTTTTTAAGATTTATTTATTTATTTTAGAGAGAGTGAGAGAAAGTGCCAGGGGGCTAGGGGAGCTGCAGAGGGAGAGAGAGAATCTCAAGCAGACTCCCTGCTGAGTGCGAAGCTCGACTAGGGGCTCAACTTGAGCTGAAATCTGAAGAGTCGGATGCTTAACCAACCAGGCGGCCCAGCCTCTCAGGAGTTTCTTGATGGTATAGACAGAGGCGGTCTCAGAATATTCAGATGGACTAGGACTTCCAATACTATGTTGAATAGCAGTGGTGAGAGTGGACATCCCTGCCGCGTTCCTGACCTTAGAGGGAAAGCTCTCAGTTTTTCCCCATTGAGAATAATATTCGCTGTAGGTTTTTCATAGATGGCTTTTATGATATTGAGGTATGTACCCTCGATCCCTATACTCTGAAGAGTTTTGATCAAGAAAGGATGCTGTACTTTGTCAAAAGCTTTTTCTGCATCTATTGAGAGGATCATATG
>NW_028033064.1:0-553 GCF_054177405.1 Leptonychotes weddellii
TCAAAGTTCCCATCATAAGAAAAACAAATTATAACTACATTTGGTGATGGTATCAACTGGATTTACTATGGTAATTATTTTTCAATATGTAAAAATATCAAATCATTATGTCGTACACCTGAAACTAGTATATTGTTATGTATCAATTATATCATCAAAAAATTAACAGCAGGGCGCCTGGGTGGCTCAGTTGGTTAAGCGACTGCCTTCGGCTCAGGTCATGATCCTGGAGTCCCTGGATCGAGTCCCGCGTCGGGCTCCCTGCTCATGGGGGTGCCTGTATCCCTCTGACTCTCCCCCCTCTCATGTGCTCTCTGTCTCTCTCATTCTGTCTCAAATAAATAAATAAAATCTTTAAAAAAAAAAATTAACAGCAAAATATTCCAGTAAAGAAAAGAAAATGTACGGGATGCCTGGGTGGTTCAGTCAGTTAATTGTCTGCCTTAGGCTCAGGTCATGATCCCAGGGTCCTGGGATGGAGCCCCGCGTCGGGCTCCCTGCTCGGCGGGGAGTCTGCCTCTCCCTCTGACCCTCCCCCTCCATGCTCTCTCGC
>NW_028033065.1:0-553 GCF_054177405.1 Leptonychotes weddellii
ATCTAACCAAGTAAGAGAACAGAAATAGGTCATTCCTAGAGGGGGGAAAAGATGGCAAAGAAGTAGGGGACCCTATTCCAACCTGTCCCCAGAATTGATCTGGATATATACCAGACCACTCTGAACACCCACGAAATCAGCCTGAGATGTAAAAAGATAGATCTGGATCTCCACAAACAGAATATCACAGGCGGTTGGTCTCGAGGTACAAAGCGGGGAGCCGTGATTCTACAGGCAGATACTGGAGGACAAACAGCAAGAGGAGGGAGCCAAGCCATCGGGATCCTACACAACTGGTGGGTGATAACCTCCAGCGCTGGGGATGGGGTACAGACTCCGCAGATGGATAGCGGCGGGGAAAGGACTTTATGACAGCACCCCCAGATGGAAACCCGGAGTGGCGGGGCCATGTGTGTGAACTGGGGGTGGCCGGCGGTTTTAGAAGCACAAAGGGCAGAGACTTGCCCCAACCTGGAGGCGAGGACTAGGAGCGCAGCTGAAGGGTGCACAACCCAGGACACTGCAGTTTATAGCAGGACAGACAGAAATGGAA
>NW_028033066.1:0-10210 GCF_054177405.1 Leptonychotes weddellii
AAGAAAAAAAAGAAGAAGAAGAAGAAGGTAGCGGGAGGGGAAGAATGAAGCGGGGGAAATTGGAGGGGTGGACGAACCATGAGAGACGATGGACTCTGAAAAACAGGCTGGGGGTTCTAGAGGGGAGAGGGGTGGGAGGATGGGTTGGCCTGGTGGTGGGTATTGAGGAGGGCACGTTCTGCATGGAGCACTGGGTGTTATGCACAAACAATGAATCGTGGAACACTACATCTAAAACTAATGATGTAATGTATGAGGATTAACATAAGAATAAAAAAAAAAAGAGTATCAGATGGAGGCGCCTGAGTGGCTCAGTCATTAAGAGTCTGCCTTCGGCTTAGGTCATGATCCCAGGGTCCTGGGATCGAGCCCCGCATCGGGCTCCCTGCTCCGCAGGGAGTCTGCTTCTCCCTCCCCCACTCCCCCTGCTTGTGTTCCCTCTCTCTCTCTCTCTCTGTCAAATAAATAAAATCTTAAAAAAAATAAAAGAGTATCAGGATACTTCCTCTCTGAATAACTGTAAATTATTACAAAGAAAACATTGTTTCTTTCTTTGGAATTTCATTTTAATATGCGATCTCTACTTTTCCCCCCCAAATTTGTTGCTCTGGCAAAAAAAAAAAAAAAAAAAAAAGGTGCCATAGGGAGGAAGAGACACTGGTGGGTACAGTCATTACGAACTTGACATTTCTAAACTGGGCTTGACAGTGGAACTTTGAAAATATTTATCTATCAGAAAATAGTTTCAGCCATGGGCAATTTGGTGAAAAGGTTTAGTTGATGGAAAAACCATAACTCAGTGTGACTGGCTTTAATGTAAGATGTTCTTGAAGGCCACAGGATAACCAGTGTTTCCAACAACGTGGAAAATTTAGACCAGCTTGGAAAAATAACAGGGGGTGAGGGGCTGTAGCCAAAGCACTGTACAGGATCAGATAAATTTATGTGCTTTAGAGACTTAGATTTTAATATTAAATTATAAATGAAAGCAACAGCTGGACTAAGTATTTAAGCAGGTCTCTCTGCCTATGCCCTATTATCCTTCCCCTCCAAAATAGTGGGCTAATTCTCCAAAATAAGGTGTTCTGCTGCATCTACATGTAATTCTTTCCTATTTGCATTTCTGAACAAAAGTGTGTATTTCTGCAGCTCCTTTACATAGTCAAGAAGGACTCTGTCCTGGGGGAACTGGCCTGTGTCTTGGTATTTCTGTGTGACTTCCAAGCCCAAGACAATAACTTGCCATCCTTGCTGTGCCCAGAACACTTGCCATGGACAAGCTGCCCCTGAACTGCCCTATGCAGCTCCCACAAGAGACAGCATGGCCCATCAGAGGTCCTTTCTCTTGCCATGCCTGGCTGGTCTGTTGTTTCAGTTTCTGTACAGGAAGTGAACTTGCAGGATCACAGCAGGATTTCTGTCTTCACACCAAAAGTAAAGAAAACAATTCCCCTCAAGAACAAAAAATCAGCAGAACAAAGGCAAAGTGCACCCAGGCCTTCATCCTGGTGGTCTTCCCTGTCATAACTCTTGCCCCTCCCACAATCCCACAAACCACACAGAGTAGCATTAACCATGCCTCAGTTTAAAGCCCTCCTCCTCATTGCCCTTGGAATAATTTACAAAACCATAGCATGGTTTACAAGCCCGCACTTATCTTTGCAGCCTCAGAGCTCCCCAACATCCCCATAGGCTCTCTCTTGCCACCATATCCAAGTATGTCCTGTTCTCCTCTCCCACCCCAGACCTTGGAACATTCTAGAACCAAGGTGTTATTCTTACACTCGTATCTCTCCCTCGGCTGGCCAACTCCCACTCTCTTTGCCAGGGTCACCACTTTCCCCAACTATCCCCCGGCACTGACTCAGGTGCCCCGCCATGACTCCCAGCTCCCAATCATGGTGTTATTTTTGCACTCTGTACACAATTGCTGACATTTGTGCAGCTTCTCCCTGTTAGGCTCTCAGGGGACAGAGCTGTGTCTTGTTCCCTGCTGTAGCGTCACAGCCTAGTGCTGTGTCAGCCACATGACAGGTGCTGTACAAATGTTTAAGGAGTGGATAAACACAATCACAAGAACAAATGTTTAGATTAAGCCATATGAAATTGCTGATATTTGACAGTTTTTAGCCTACAAAAATGGCAATTTCATGATTATATCTAATAAACAAACTATATTAGGAATACGGTCCCCCAGCACTAAGAGGTGCTAAAAGTGGCCAGCAAAAGGCATAGAGGTTTAGGTCCCATGAAAAAAAGACTTCAGATAACAGAATAGGACAAAAGCGGAAGGAAAAAAGGATTTTGTAAAAAGGACTTAACAGGCATTTCCAATAAATTATATGCTGGGAATTCTTCCTGGTCTCCCAAATATTGCCCCTTAGCCTTCCAAACCATCTGGAAAAATCTCTCTTCTGGATGAAGCATAATCATGCCAAATGTGAACTCTGCACCCACTGACATTCTTAAGGAAGCCTGTCAAATTATGTAGCACTATGGTGGAAGAAAAGAACTTTTCTAAATCACAAAATGATTCGATCTTGTTCAATCTTCAGAGAGCTTGATAACAGTGGGATTAATATGTCAAATGTGTAGCATATCATGGGTTTATAAATACTAATGTTTAGAGAAACCAGATTCTATGAGAAAAATGAAGCTCAAAATAAGAAATGAGAAAACATGAGATGGTCCAATTTGGGTAGAAGCTGAGAACATGTCACTCTTGTCATGATTAATTAAGAGTTTGATGGCTACAAAGAAAAAGAACTTGACACATTTCTCCCCCACCCCCCCCCCCGTAGGAAAGGTAGTCAAGGGCATAAATCCACACTCAAATCCAATCCCTCTGGCTGCAATCAAGGGGAACCTGAGAGTGTCTGAGCAGCAATTACAATTCTCCATAGTGGGAAGGTCTCCAGGTAACAAATGAGATGATTTTCAAAAATACAAATGGGAAACCAGCCTCAAAACTGCACTTCTGTGCTTGTGCTGTGCACAGAACTCACAAGAGTGTTGTGTATTCAGTTTGCACAGATTCTGTTTTAGAAGGATGCTCTTAAGAGGTAGAATATGTTCAATACTGTTATCTGCAACACAGACACCCAGGGGATATCATTCCACAATAACCTTTTCCCAAGCATCTATCAGGAACTTGACCGTGGGGCCAAGGGCCACACAAATGAAGGAGCAATGACTCTAGTCCTCCAGGAGCTTGCCTTCTTGGGCAGGAGCTGAGCTGAAGCCAGGTGGAATGGACAGGCAAAGAGCAAGGATGCAAGGCTACGGCTAATGGTTGGATGTGAGGAGTGGACCCAGTGTGCCAAGAGTCAAGAAAAAGATGACAACTGGGAACACTGAGAAGTCTGGGAGGATGTCATGTGGGAAATTGAAGTGGCTCAGTGTTCAAAGGTGATAACTAGGGCGAGCCATTTCTCTGATACATCTTTCTTTTTTTAAGATTTTATTTATTTATTTGACAGAGAGAGACACAGTGAGAGAGGGAACACAAGAAGGGGGAGTGGGAGAGGGAGAAGCAGGCTTCCCGTCGAGCAGGGAGCCTGACACAGGGCTCGATCCCAGGACCCTGAGATCATGACCTGAGCTGAAGGTAGATGCTTAACAACTGAGCCACCCAGGCACCCCTCTCTGATACATCTCTTAGAGAAGCATCCTCAAAATGGAAAAAAGGGTTGGGTGCTCTGTGCTTTGGAATGAAATCAGGGATGTGAATTCAACTGTAGTTGAGAAATCTAACATCCCTTGGGTTGACATGAAGCCACTAAGAAAGTACAGCTTTTTCTGACATACAGATATGATGTTCTGTTTCTTTTTTTTTTTTTAAGAGTGTTTTCCTTTTATGGATAAATTTATCACATTTACTTTTATTAGTATATTTAGAATCAGTCCTAATATCTTATTTCTTTTTATGTTTTCTGGGCTGCTTTTTGAGCTTTAATTGAAGTATGACATTCATACAGAAAAACGAAGAAATCAAAAATATACATTTGAAGGACTTTAATAGAGTTAATGCACCTGAGGAGCCAGCAAGCAGATCAAGAACAGAGCATGACCATCATCTGAGAATCTTCCTTTGTGACCCTTGCAGCCACTAAGTCTTCCCAAAGACAGCCACTAGCCTGACTTCGACTGCCATAAAGTTGGAATGGTATAGTATATACTTTGCCCAATATCATGCTTAAGAGATTCAATCATCTTGTTGCATGTGGTTGTATTTTATTCGTTCTTCTTACTGTATAGTATTCCATTTTGTGAATATACCATGACCAATTTATCTACTCCACTTTTGAAGAGCATTTGGACGTTCCTGTTGGGGGCCATTATGGCCAGTGCTACTATGAATATTCTGGTGTTTGTCTTTTTATGAACATATGTATGCATTCCTGTTTGGCACACATCCAGAATGGAATTGTGAGGGTATTGGGTTTCTAAACTGTCAGATCTAGTAGGTTCTGCCAAATTTTCCAAAGCAGTTGTACAAATTTATATTCCCACCAAGAGTCAGAAAGTCAATAAGATTTGGTTAACAAAAAAGTCTAATGTGTCCTCAGGAAATAAATATATACTGAAGGAAACTCTTTTTTACTAAGTCAGCATGGCCTGAGAGCTTAAGTATGAAACATTTTTTTGCTTTCTTAGAACAAAAGTGCACGTGAGCTATACTGTTTTTAAAAGGAAGGAGACTAGAAAGAAGAGTGTTCTGATAAGCATTAAGGACTCCTTTCCAAGATGAATGAATAATGTAAAATAATTAAAAGTTGATAAAATGGCACAAAATAACAGTTAAGAGTTACCAAGATCATGCCAGATGGTGGATAGAGAACCAGATGTTTCCAGGAAATTATGGTCCTTGTTTTGAACTCAGCTGGCTAAAATATGGGCAAAATTGCACAGGTCAAACTCACAGGGCTATCTGACAGCAATGCTTAACCCATTTTGCAAAGAAAGATCTCTTTGGATGCATGAGGAAGAAAATGCTAATGAGCATTTTAAAACTCATGGGAGAAATTTTTAATAAGTTTCTAATTTTTCTCATTTTGGCATCATTGTCTCAAAAAAAAAAAGTCAAAAGAAATTGAAAGTGAGTATCCAAGCTGGCTTAGAGACTTCCAGAGGTGAAAACTCTTCTAAGCTGCAGGAAGATGCAATGGAAGTACAGTTACGGAGACACACCCTCATGATGATTTCCTACGAATTTAAAAAGGGTGTGCAGTGTAGGCACACGAATCCACATACAAGGGCATAACATTTTTCCAGAATAAGATACAAATCCCACCATGTTTATTCTCTCCTTAAAATCCTTCCAGTGGCCTCTCCCATTGCCGGAAATCCCTGCTTTTGGATATGGCATCCAAAGCCATGATGAGCAAGCTCTTGCCTCTTCACATCCACCCCCTCTCCTCGCTGCCTTTCACCTGTTGCCCCTGGCACACTCCCTTCCAGCACTAGCAGCTCATCTCCAGTGTGTGCAGTGTGCCCTGCTTCAGCACGCCTCCTCTGCAGAGCCGACTCTGGCCTGGCTTGGCTACCCATCGCTCTTCTCAGATCATTCTCACCAAGCTCACCTGTAACCTCCCTTCTGCCCACTCAGGTGGTCCATTCTCAGTGCCCCCTTCCTTGGCCACAACCCTTCCAGACAGGCAGTGTCCATAGTGCTCTGGGACACCTTACTGCCCAGATTTTCCTTCTACCACTGGTCTCTCCACCTCAGCTCCCTTCGTGCTTCCTCTTCGTCTTCCAACCCTTGAATGTTGAGGGCCAGAGGCGTCAGTTTTTGAAGTTACTCTCTTCCTCATCTACGTTACCTCCTGACTTGTTCTCGGATGGTTTCATGGCTTTAAATACCAGGATACACACTGCTGCTCTCCTAACTTTAGTCCCCCAACCCCAACTTCCTTTCTGAGCTCCAAATGCCTACTCTATGTCTCTCCTTGGCTGTCTACTGGGCAGTGTAACAGAGCTCCCCCAGGCCAGGGCGTCCCTCCCCCAGGTCTTCTGCACGTCAGCTACCAACAGCTCACAACTGCATTCTCTGCAGGATCCTCCTGGCTGCTGAGATATGAAAGACACCTCATCCAAAAATGGGGGTGGGGGTAGGCCCTCAAAAGGGTGAGTGAGTACCCTACCAGTGACTGGCTGGCATGGGGATACAAAAGCCCACCTTCTTGCTTGCAACAAGGAGGGACAATGCCACAGTGCCATTCATGCTCAAGAGTTCCCTGTGGGATCAGGCCCCTGCTACATCCCACATAACCTTTCTCCTGAGAGCCCACCCTCTATAAATAACTTGCACAGGAATCCCCATCCCAGGCACTGCTTCTAGGAAACCCAGCTTAAGAGCGGTGTTTCCCATTTGATCAGCCAAAACTGTGCTGTTGATCACCTCCTCCCACGTGTCCTCTTATGATCTAACTATCTTCTTCATGGCCACAAATGGCGCCATTTGCCCAGCACAGGAATCTAGGAAGTTGTCCTTGTTTCTTCTCTTTCTCTCATGCTCCAGATCCAATCCATCCTTGAATCCTGTTACCTTCACATTTAAAAACACATCCTGAATCTGAGCCCTTCCTCCCCCAACTGCACCACTGAAAGAGCTTCCTTACCAGTCTCTGCCTCCCTATTCCTCTCAAAATGTGAGCAGAAACAAGTCCCTCCTCTGATCAGAACCCCTGTGGCTTCCTGTTATACCTGGAATTGGCTTGCTCCCATTCTGTATCTTAATAGTCCAACACCCATTGTCCAACAAGGACAATGACATCCTTATTTGAAGCAAACTATGCATATTAATTTCATGGGCTTTATTAAGGCACATTATTATTTCTGTTACCATCACTACTGAATGCTCATCCTTTAAACATCTAAAGTAAAAAAGAAAATGTTTGAAGAGAAAATATAAACCAGTACCTATCATATCTAAAAAAAATATTAGTTTACAAATGCAACATACTTTATCTTCAGAGGAAAGCAGAGACCTGATAAGAACTAAAAAGTGGACACTCACAGCAGTATTAGACCCAGCAAGCCTTTCTAATGTTTACTGGCCACTGCATAGGGTTTGGGGAGTGCATGGAGTGTGTTTTCTTCACCACCCTCTTTTCTCCACCAAGGAGAGGGTCAACCACACACACTGAGAAGATCCTTGGTCAGGAATCACCTTTCAAAAATGCTGAGCAAGATATTGATACAATAAACATCTCTTGGCCTACTTCAGGTACCATTGCACCTCTGCCTCCTTCACGAGACAATTAAAAAATCACCTCCTCTATGAAGCCTTCCTGGCCTTCAAAAGAGCCCATCCTGCTGCCTCTGGGTTTCCAACTGATTTTGCCATTCATCTTCTTTCCCTGAACAACAGTCCCAGGCCCCATGCACAGATGATGCTTGGTGAATGAATAAGTGAATGAAAATACTGATCATCTACAAAAGTGACTCTGAGGTGGGTGGTCCCACCTTTGACATATCACCACTTGCTTATGAGGAGATGAGATGTTGAAAATACAGAAAGCTTAGAATTTGTTCCCACTAACCATCATCAGTGAGCACAAAAGATGCTGTTCTATGCACAGTTTAATAAATGTATCTAGTTCAACACTCTGATGGAAGAACATCTAATTTAAAAAAAAGTTTTGACATCTTTAAATCAAGCATGCTATTGCCTACCTAGAGATTAAATCAGGACACCTGAGATTTCTAACTGCATAAAAACACCTTTTTAGAAGCTACTTCCCCATCCACTTCTGCTTGTGTTTTTAGGAATCAGCGAGGATGAGCAGTAAATGGATGAGTGACTTTATCCATTCGAACACTCCCCTAGGCTGGCGCTCCCGGCTGGCTCACTTAGAAAGTTCGCTCCTTAGGGTGGACAGGATGTGCCAGTCCACTTGCTTGGTCTCCACGCCCAAATATGAAAGAAGAGAGGAATCCCTTTGCGGTTCTGGAAATAGATTCTGGGTGTGAAAGCCATTTGGCAAAGTCAAACATTAAATATTTGGAAAGTCAAGTTTTGACAGAGTTAGACAGGCTGCGTTTCTATACACTCTCCATAATTTCAAACCAGGAGGAACAGTGAACAATTCAAATTAAACAAACCATTTTAGTCTTGTGAAAATTCCAAAGAAAGGCATTGACAGAATTGTTCTCCTTTCCGTGTGTGTGTGTGTGTGTGTAAAATAGACCATTACAGATGCTGGTCCTCTTTGCAAACACACTTTAAACAGCATGGAGGATCCCACATAGGCTTGCACATGAGCAGGAGAGAGGCCTGGTATCTTGCAAAATAGTAGTCAGCATCTTTATTTTTTTTATTATTTTTATTTCTTTTTAGAGATGGAGAGAGGAGAGAGAGGTGGGGCAGAGGGAGAGAGAGACTCTTAAGCATGCTCCACACGCAGCACAGAGCCCAATGCGGGGCTTGATCTCAAGACCCTGAGGTCATGACCTGAGCTGAAATCAAGAGTCAGATGCTTAACTGACTGAGCCACCCAGGTGCCCCAGTAGTTAGCATCTTTATAAAGCTCAGCTTTTAGGTTTAACTATGGTGCTCCTCTGACAAGCCACTCAGTTACAAGAATTGAACCACAATAGAGGAGATTTATGTTCACTGCCATCCCCAGGTGGAGAAAGCCCCTCTCCCCAGACCCTCATCCTTTGCCCTCTCCTGGGGTTGCCTCCCCACTGCTGTCAGTCTCAGCCCACCTGGCTGATCCTCTATGGAAAGCAGCATTGGGAGACTAGGTCCACCTTCTGAAGCCGGAGATGCTCTCAGTAAATGTCCAGACCCTCTTGGCAAAGCTCTGGCTTAATTGCTGGCTATGGATCTCCATCCATTCTGACGCCAGAGATCTGACGCCAGAGATGGACTTTGAGATCCTCATGTCCCACCATCTTGAATGTAAGAATCGTGGGAGGAGTAGCCCTGAACTTTTTCAGGTGATCAGACTCAGCACTAGCTGCCCCTTCTACTCCACCCACCCATTGTCTCATCATTCCCCATGCTTCCTCCCTAGTGACACATATGACAGTCTATAGAAAAAATCCTGCTCTGTCTTCCAGAAGGCAATGCCAAAAGCTACATTTCCCATCCTCAAAGAAGTAAAAATTAAACCACAGTAAAGTAAATCCAAATTGGCAGACATTTTTAGGAATTCACCAAATGTAATATTGGTGACATTTGAGAACAGATATACCCTCATATGTTGGGAAATAAAAATTCATTTAACTTTTCCATAGAGCTATTTGGTTACAAATATCAACAGTTTAAAAACTTCACATCCCTGTAATTTCACCACAAGGAATTTATTACAGGGAATAAGAAAAATTTATGCAAAGACATGTTCACTAGCATGCTTGTCTCAGCCTTATTTATAACAATCAAAATTTGGATTTTAAGACTCATATATATAATGGGATATCATCCAACTATTAAAAGTGGAAGGGTGTATAAAGATTATCATGGCATATAAAGTAAAAATTAAAGCAGTTACCAAACAAAATATGCACTATTACCCTGGTTTTATAAAAATCAAAATACATCTATTAATTGAAAAAAAAAAAAACCTGTAGCATCAACATTGAACTTTAACAATGATACCTGTGTCTAGGAGCATCATTAAAAACTGTTTTGATCCTTGTATTTTATATTTTCCTTATTTTAAAAAGTAATGAAACTACATACCTATTAGAATGGCCAAAATCTAGAACACTTACAAACTAAGTGCTGGTGAGGATGGGGAGCCACAAGAACTCTCCTTCCTTGCTGGTGGGAAGGCAAAATTCAGTAGATGAATGGGTAAGCTGTGGTCCATCCAGACAATGAAATATTACTCATTACTAAAAAGAAATGAGCTATCAGGCTATGAGAAGACATGGAGAAACACTAAATGCCTATCACTAAGTGAAAGAAGCCAGTCTGAACAGTTACGTATTGTATGACTCAAGCGATGGGACAATCTGGAAAACGTAAAGCTATGGAGACAGTAAAAAGATCAGTGCTGAGGGAGGAGCAAGATGGAGGAGGAGTAGGAGACCTGGATTTCTTCTGGTCCCAGGAATTCAGCTGGATAGGGATCAAACCATTCTGAACACCTACGAACTCAACGGGAGATCGAAGAAAAGAATAACAACAACTCTCTGAACAGAAAAGCGACCACCTTCTGGAAGGTAGGACATGCAGAGAAGTGAATCCGAGGCGATA
>NW_028033067.1:0-553 GCF_054177405.1 Leptonychotes weddellii
TCCCTCCGCGGAGCAGACTTTTAAAAGTTCCGATTTTGTGCTCCACGGCTCTATCACTTGCCAGAAGCGGCCGACGGAGGCCCCTCCCCCGCCGTCTATCCTCCCGAATATCGCCTCAGATTCACTTCTCTGCACGTCCTACCTTCCAGAAAGCGGTCGCTTTTCTGTTCAGAGAGTTGTTGCTATTCCGTTCTTCGATCTCCTGTTGGGTTTGTAGGTGTTCAGAATGGTTTGATCCCTATCCAGCTGAATTCCTGAGAGATGAAATCCAGGTCTCCTACTCCTCTGCCATCTTGCTCCGCCCCCTCAGGGACTGTTTTTATATCCAACAGACACGTGGATTTAAGGGAGAGTTTTTTTTTTTTTTTTCCTTCAAAATTTAGGGTATGATTAAATAATAATGAGAAAGACTTAGTATAAAGCATAGGAAGGAAGTGATAAGATACAGTGTAGAGATGGTGGGATTTTTTACTGTGGGGGGTGGATATTTCTACTTTTACTTGAGAGAAAGAAGCAAAGATGCTGAGTCAGTTTAATCTATTTTGCAACACCT
>NW_028033068.1:0-553 GCF_054177405.1 Leptonychotes weddellii
TTTTTTTTAAAGATTTTATTTATTTATTTGAGACAGAGAGAATGAGAGAGACAGAGAGCACATGAGAGGGGGAAGGGTCAGAGGGAGAAGCAGGCTCCCTGCCGAGCAGGGAGCCCGATGTGGGACTCGATCCCGGGACTCCAGGATCATGACCTGAGCCGAAGGCAGTCGCTTAACCAACTGAGCCACCCAGGCGCCCTGATGTGTCTTAATATGAGAAGGATTCCTCCCTGGGAATTTTAGGGGAATCACGGCTCTAATTTTTTTTAATTAAAAATATTACTTGATTTCTAATATATTTTTCTCCTGTATATTCCATGACAAACATGTGAAGCCTAGATTTGTGGTAAAACAGTTGCAATTCTATCTGGAGCAACTAAGAATTTGGAAACTGCTTTACTCCTTTCTCATGGGCAGGAATCTCATTGACTTTGAATACATCAATCTAAATGGAAAATTCTTCTCCACGTTTTTTAAAGATAAACAGAACCCCTGTTATCCCTGAATCATTGAACAAAAAGTAAAGGAAATTTAACTGGATTTTAGTAATTAA
>NW_028033069.1:0-553 GCF_054177405.1 Leptonychotes weddellii
GCAATGTCCACAATAGCCAAACTGTGGAAAGAGCCAAGATGTGCATCGACAGATGAATGTATAAAGAAGATGTGGTATATATATACAATGGAATATTATGCAGCCGTCAAAAAGAATGAAATCTTGCCATTTGCAACGACGTGGATAGAACTGGAGAGTATATGGTGAGCAAAATAAGTCAATCAGAAAAAGACATGAATCATACAATATCACTGATATGTGGAATTCTTAATCTCAGGAAACAAACTGAGGGTTGCTGGAGTGGTGGGAGGTGGGAGGGATGGGGTAGCTGGGTGATTGACATTGGGGAGGGTATGTGCTATGGTGAGTGCTGTGAATTGTGTAAGACTGTTAAATCACAGACCTGTACCTCTGAAACAAATAATACATTATATGTTAAAAAAAAAATAGAAGAAGAAGATAGGAAGGGAAAAATGAAGGGGGGGACATCAGAGGGTGAGACGAACCATGAGAGACTATGGGCTCTAAGAAACAAACTGAGGGTTTTAGAGGGGAGGGGGTGGGGGGATGGGTTAGCCCTGTGATGGGTACT
>NW_028033070.1:0-553 GCF_054177405.1 Leptonychotes weddellii
GCCAACAGACACATGAAAAAGTGTTCAACATCACTTGGCATCAGGGAAATACAAATCAAAACCTCAGTGAGACACCACCTCACACCAGTCAGAGTGGCTAAAATTAACAAGTCAGGAAACGACCAATGTTGGCAAGGATGTGGAGAAGGGGAGCCCTCCTACACTGTTGGTGGGAATGCAAGCTGGTGCAGCCACTCTGGACAATAGTATGGAGGTTCCCTAAAGTTGAAAATAGACCCAGCATTTGGACTACTGGGTATTTACCCCAAAGATACAAATGTAGTGATCCGAAGGGGCACATGCACCCCAATGTTTATAGCAGCACTGTCCACAATAGCCAAACTATGGAAAGAGCCTAGATGTCCTTCAACAGATGAATGGATAAAGAAGATGTGGTATATATATACAATGGAATATTATGCAGCCATCAAAAAAATGAAATCTTGCCATTTGCAATGACCTGGATGGAACTAGAGGGTATTATGCTAAGCGAAATAAATCAATCAGAGAAATACAATTATCATATGATCTCACTGATTAGAGGAATTTGAGA
>NW_028033071.1:0-553 GCF_054177405.1 Leptonychotes weddellii
TGCCACAAGATGCATCTGGCCCTCCAGCTTCAAAGATCGCAGCGCACCTCACTTTGGAGCCCCATCCTTGGCCACCTCCTGGGCTAAGAATCAGCACCTGGAATGGCTCCCTCTGGAAAATCTGAATCCGCCCTCGGAGCTCTGCCCTGCACACTCCACTTGAGCTTGCTCTCCCAAGCCCTCCCCTGCTGCTCTCAACTCATTGAGGCCCTCCCAGCCACGCCCCCTTGCCCCCCAGCCTTCTCTGGCTCCCTGGGGCTTTGTCCTTCCCAATCCAACCTGGACAGCCGCTCCCATCAGGAATTCTGCTGGCTCCTCCGGGGTCCTCCTCTCTGTGTCCTCTGTTCCATTTACCTGTTGTCTCCCTGATCCTGGGGCAGCTTATTCCCGAGGAAAAGTCCCACCATGGCAAGGGGTGGCGCCCTTAGGATGCATGCACCCTGTGCAGTCTTAGCTGGGCACCCAGCTTGTCCAGTACTTACGACAGGTCTCCATTTCTGTTCCCCAGCCAAAGAGGATGCCCGGTGGCCTGGGGGCTGGGAGACTCCGTGGG
>NW_028033072.1:0-553 GCF_054177405.1 Leptonychotes weddellii
AGACCGTTTCCCACCCTCTGCCTCAGAGCAGAGAGACCGCAGTCTGTCCTTCAGTGAGCTCTCCAGGCCACACCGTCTCCGTTTCTGTCCGCGCTGCTATAAACTGCAGCGTCCTGCATTGTGCGCCCCTCCGCAGCGCTCCCAGTCCTGCCTCCAGATCGGGGCTCCTCTCTGCCCTTTGTGCTTCTAAAACCACCAGCCGCTCCCAGTTCGCGCACACAGGACTCCGCTGCTCAGGGTTTCCACCCTGGAGGTTGCAGTTCACCGGCGCGACCCCGGTGCACCGGGTTTCCCTCTAGGAGGCTGCAGTTCGCGTGCACGTGACCGTCGCTCCGGTTTCTGTCCAGGGGGCTGCAGTTCGTGTGCGCGTGACCCCGCCGGTCTGGTTTTCCACCCCAGGGGCTGCCCTAAAGTCCTTTCCCGACGCTACTGGTCTGCGAGTCTGTGTCCCGTCCGCAGCGCGTGAGGCTGTCACTCACCGGCGGTGTAGGATCCCCACGGCCAGGCAGCCTCCCGCTGCCGTTTATCCTCCGATATCTGCCCGCAGAATCAC
>NW_028033073.1:0-553 GCF_054177405.1 Leptonychotes weddellii
TTGCAGCAGGTGGGCGTGGGGCTCAGCAGAGGTGCACCCCCAAGTCCAGCAAATGGGAGCAAAGACGTAGGCAGTGGGCACAGACGGGACATGGACGGGGCACAGCGGGGTGCAGACCCGGGGCACAGACAAGATGCAGATGGGGCACAGACTTGGGGCACAGACAGGATCCAGACTCGGGGCACAGACGGGGTGCAGATGGGACATGGACGGGGCACAGCGGGGTGCAGACCCGGGGCACAGACAGGATGCAGATGGGGCACAGGCGGGGTGCAGACCCGGGGCACAGACAAGATGCAGATGGGGCACAGACTTGGGGCACAGACAGGATCCAGACTCGGGGCACAGATGGGGTGCAGATGGGACATGGACGGGGCACAGCGGGGTGCAGACCCGGGGCACAGACAGGATGCAGATGGGGCACAACGGGGTGCAGACCCGGGGCACAGACAGGATGCAGATGGGGCACAGACTTGGGGCACAGACAGGATCCAGACTCAGGGCACAGCGGGGTGCAGACTCGGGGCACAGATGGGGTGCAGACGGGACATGG
>NW_028033074.1:0-553 GCF_054177405.1 Leptonychotes weddellii
TCACACATCCGGCACACACTTGACCCGCTAATTTCTTCTCAGTCTGTAGGAGCCTGCCCTTTCACGCGAGTCTAAACTTCGTTTCCCTCTTGTCTGCTCTCATAGTAAGCAGTTTGCTTCCTCCAGAGTACTTAATTTTGGTTATACCCATTTGTATGATTATTAGTTTGACATCCATCTCTGTTCAGAATCTAAGTTCCGTAAGCAGAGCGGCTAGATCTGTGTCGTTTCCCTCTTTGTAGCCTGTGATAGCACAGCAGTCCTGGTGAAAAAACACGGAGATTATAGTAGATGCACACGACGCATATGCACATTGTTTTAGTTAATATGATGTCTCCATTAGAAAATATGCCCCTCTCGTTTCTGTCACGTAGAACTACGCATCTCCTAGAAAAATTTAATCCTCTCATTCATGGTCCAACTTCGTCATTACAGGTAGATGTTTTCTTTCTTGACGATTTTCCCTGGGTTTCTCGCATTGGGGCTATGACCACCTGAATGCTAATATTAACGCAGATATAGTAGTCATTGCTTGCTCATTCAATCTCAGATC
>NW_028033075.1:0-553 GCF_054177405.1 Leptonychotes weddellii
CCCGAGCTGAGAGCCCGCGCCTGGGCTCCGCCTCTGCAGCCGGCTTCCCTGCTCCGTTACCTGGGAGCTCTGCCACACTTAGGCACCCCCGGTCTTTCTGTGACCCCAAGGGTCCTGAGACCACACTGTCCCGGAGGGTTCCACCCCCCACTTAGCCACCAGAGTGACGTCCCTCAGCGGAGCAGACTTTTAAAAGTTCTGAGTTTGTGCTCCACAGCTCTATCACTTGCCAGAAGCGGCCCACGGAGGCCCCTCCCCCGCCATCTATCCTCCCAAATATCGCCTCGGATTCACTTCTCCGCACGTCCTACCCTCCAGAAAGTGGTCGCTTTTCTGATGAGAGAGTTGTTGCTATTCTTTTCTTCGATCTCCTGTTGAGTTTGTAGGTGTTCAGAATGGTTTGATCCCTATCCAGCTGAATTCCTGAGAGGAGACGAAATCCAGGTCTCCTACTCCTCCGCCATCTTGCTCCGCCCCCCATCTCCCATTTCTTAATTGGCTCAACATGATTTTAAGAACTGCACCAGAAGAGGTGTCAAATCAAAAGAAGAAT
>NW_028033076.1:0-553 GCF_054177405.1 Leptonychotes weddellii
ACCCAATGCTCATCGTATCAGCAATTTAAAACCTCCCCAAAACGAAGTTCCAGGACTCGATGCCTTTAATGGTGAATTCTACCATTCACAGAAGAATTCATACCAATCCTTCTCAAACATTTGCAGAAAACAGAAGAGAAAGCTTCCAAAATCATTTCCTGAGGCCAACATTACCCTGATACCAAATCCAGACAGGGACTCCCAAGAAAAGAAAATTACAGGCTAATATCCCTGATGAACACAGAGGCAAAAATGTTCAACAAAATACTAGCAAACCAAGTTCACCAAAATGCTGAAAGGATCATATACTATGACTAAGTGGGATTTATTCCAGGAATGCAAGGAGGGTTCACGTGTGCACATCAATCAAAGTGATCCATCACATAAACAAAATGAAGAATAAAAATCATGTGATCATCCTGAGAGATGCAGACAAAGCATTTGACAAAACTTAATATCCATTTATGATCAAAATTCCCAACAAAGTGGGTAGAGCGGGAACATACCTCAACATGATAAAGGCCACAGATGACAAGCCCACAGATAACATCCC
>NW_028033077.1:0-10209 GCF_054177405.1 Leptonychotes weddellii
TGAGAGAGGGGAGGGTCAGAGGGAGAAGCAGACTCCCTGCCGAGCAGGGAGCCCGATGCGGGACTCGATCCAGGGACTCCAGGATCATGACCTGAGCCGAAGGCAGTTGCTTAACCAACTGAGCCACCCAGGCGCCCTCTCAGAGCTTTTAAAAGCAGCAAAAGTAGGGGCACCTGGGCGGCTCTGTCAGTGAAGCGTCTGCCTTCGGCTCAGGTCCCAGGATCAAGCTCTGCGTCCGGCTCCGTGCTCAACGGGGCGTCTGCTTCTCCCTCTCCCTCTGCTCCTCCCCCTGCTCATGCTCTCTCTCTCTCAAATAAATAAAATCTTAAAAAAAAAAAAAGGCAACGAAAGCTCAGGAAAGGCGTGCAAGGTACGACAGCAGAAGGGAACACAGGTCCCCTCTGCTCATGCCACAACCACGCATGTTTATAAAACACACATGTATTTTTTGCGGATCTGTGTTTCCTGGCTTTTCTGGAGTATACGCATATTGCACCTGTCTTAAGAGGGAATGATGTAAAGATCAGGCTCCCATAGCCCAACTGTGGGACCTCCTCCAGAGCTGGGCTGTGCTGTGCCCCCAGAGGAGCCAGACCACGGCCCCCACCTCCCCGTGGAAGGGGGAGGTGGCGCCGGGCCAGGTAGCACCCAGGTGAGGGCAGCGAGCCCAGAGGGAAGGGAGAGGCCCACCGGGAGGAGCTGCAGGTATCAGCAGGTGCTTTGGGGCCCTGCCTGGCCCTGCAACACCCCCCACACCCCACAGCCCCAGCTTTGGGAGTTGTCTCCTGGGGGCTGTTGGGGACAGAGCTGTAGTCTCACAAGTGGAAAAAGCTGGACGGGGTGGGTGTGTCAGGGCCTGCGGATACACGGGACCCCCGCAGCTGTGGGGTAAATGGAGGGTTGCCATGGCAACGTGGGAGGCACCAAGGCGTCAGGAGCTCCCCAGCCTGGGAGGAGGACGTGCACCCTGTTTCACAGACCCTCCTTGGGTCCCAGCAGGCTTGGGGTCACTCCAGGCACTGTGGACCTGTGTGCTGCCAGGCTCTCCCTTCCTCTGGACTCCAGGGGGACCGGCCTGGGTGGGCCTGTGTCTGGGGAAGTGACTCTGAGGGACCCAGGTGCACCCTGCTGCCCAAGACCACCCCGTCTGTCAGTCAGCAGGCTGGGAGGGCTCAGCGAGGGCCGCGGGCACTGGGCAGGGGGTCTACTCTCTGTCCTCCCTGATTGGGGAAGCCACGGGTCCCTGGAACTTCCTCTGTCCTCGGGGCTCCGCAGCGTGTCCTTTGGTGACAAGGGGGTTCACCGAGGCTTCCTAGCTGTCCCGCATAAGCATTGCAGGGGCATTTGAGCTCCTGTGTCCTTCTGGATGGACATCATCCATAGTGATGACCGGAGGATATTTCCAGGAATCTCCATCCCTGAGCGCATGGGCGTCTAGGAGCCTGGCACATGGCTTCAGGCGGTCACAGTGGGACTCCGTTGGGGGTGACATACCCACTGAACAGCATGGGGCAGACCTTCAGCCATTCCTGGCTGGGCCCTGCTTGATGCCCATCTCGTGGGAAGTCCTGTGGCTTACGGAGCCTTTACCAGAGGCCCGGCATAGTCCCCTTCTGAGCGTGATCTCCCTCTATTCCCACTTAGAGAAGTGAACACTGAGGCCCAGGGACAGAGCGATTTGCCTACATTCACAAGGCTGGACGAGGGTGGAGCCAGGAGCCTTCCAGGGCACCGCGTGTCCGGGGAGGGATGGGGGTGTGAACAAGAACCTCCGAGCACACCCTCACGTGTGGCACGCAGAGACCACTGCTGTTTCTGTGGTCACGGGAGCCCGAGCGCATGGACTCTGGTGTCACACTTGTCCCCAGCATGTGCACCCCCCACGGCTGTGACGGTCTCCCCCTGCCCCCGAGGGCCCATGCCTGAGTCCAGGCCCTCACCCCTGCCAATGGGGACCAGGCTCCTTCCCAGTGGTGTCGGGCAGCCTCTCCCCTCCCCAGAACTGGCCGGCAAGCTTGGGAAGGGGTGGGGAGGGGGCGGCTGGGAGCGGGACCCTGCCCAGGCGCGAACGCACTGAAACCAGGACGGGGAAGTGGGTTGGCTTCAGCCTGGTGAATTGCGGCGTCTCCCCGCACGAGGGTCTCTCTTTAGCATGTCCACACCTGGGATCTCATTTTTAAATCTTTTCACATAAGATTAAACCACGACATGATTCATTTTTAAAGGAATGCACAGATAATAGGCAAATATATGACATCTTTTGAGAAAGATGAGGCCGCAGCATGACACGTGCTAGAGGTGGGTTTGTGTGAAGGGCGAGCGGGGTCAGGCCTGGCTGCCGGCGGGGTCACGGTGGGGCCAGGCTGCAGTGTGGGACCTCAAAGGAGGAGACACGAGAAGGCCGCTTGGGGCAGGAAGGATGTGCGAGGTGTGTGAGGCGGCTGCTCGTCACAGTGGACCCTCGGTCCTGTCTCTCTGTCCCTCTCTGTCCCTCTGTCCCTGCTCGGTCACTTTGGAGGAGTGTTCGGTCTCCCGCACCTCTGTGTCCTGTGTAGCCGCTGTCCTGGGGGGGGCACTGCGCCCCGTTCTGAGTGCGCACTTACACACGCGTGCACACGCATGCTCACGGACACACATGCACACATGACGCTCTCACACAGGCACACTCAGACACACATGTACACGTATTCTCATGGACACGCACGTGCAAACACTGATGTTCTCACAGGCACACTCAGACACACGCAGGTGCACATTCACACAGACACACACACCCCCACATTCAAGCCCCCTCATGGGAGATTTAATGGGTGGGGAAGGTGTCTTGGCTCCCCCTCCCTAGCACAATTGGGGACCCCAGGCTCCCCACCGGCAGGGCTGTGGGTGGCCCCAAGATGCTGAGGGGGAGCGAGACTCTGCCAGGGGCCCCTGCACTCGAGGCAGAAGCATTACCCCCCACTCCAAGGCGCCAGGCGGCCCCACGCGGCTCTGCCCTCCGCCCCACCTCCAGCACCCCCCCTTACTGCCAGAGGCCGCAGGTGCCAGGGCAGGACCCTCACACACACGCTCCTCCCTCCCCTCGGTGCTCCCGCACAAATTGTGGGATGAACGCAGCAAACACCTCCTGGCAAAGCAGTTTCCCTAGAGGCTTAAACATTGATTATGAGCTCAGACTCCCTTAAGCGATTCGAGCCATAATTACATGTTTCGTGTGATGCCCCTTTGGATGCCTGACAAGCTCCAGCGGGCTTCGTTGGTGGGAACCAGCCGTGTCCTCGGTGCCAGGACAGCCCCGCCTCTGGCCTGCATCTCATGCTTGTGCACTGACTCCCCCCACGTGTGATTGGTCTTTCTCACTGGACCCATTGGTGAGATTCTACTGTGCATTCTGTCCCTGAGGAACAGTTTCCTGGGCCCAGCAGGTGAGAGATGGACCTGGGGTTGGGTCGTGGGTTCTGTGCCCAGATCCGCTTCCCAGGCAGCAGGAGCAAACTGTCGCACGCAGGGCTTCAAACAACAGGAACGTCCCAGCTCAGGAGGCCGAAAGTCCAAAATCAAGGGCCATGCTCCCTCTGGAGCCCCCGGGGAGGGGCCTTTCTGGCTGTCCGGGCTCCTGGGGCTCCCAGCATTCTGGGGCGTATGGCCACATCCCTCGGTCTCTCCTCCATCCACACCCAGCCTCTTTGTGTGTCTCCTCTGCTCTTCTTAGAAGGATCCTCGTTGTTGGAGTTAGAGCCTGCCTGGACAGTCCAGTCGCAGGTCCTGGGGGTTTCGGGTGGACACGTCTTTCGGGGCCTCTCCCACTCCTCCCAGCAGAGCTGTTGCATCAGATGCACCTTCATGGGGGAGGAAGCAGACAGCATTCCGAAGCTGTGAGGTATGAGAAGGCTCTGCTGGTGGCTCCTTTTCCTGAATCCCATCTAGCGTTCCAGACACAGAGAGAGCATTTATTCCCACAGAGAGCCCACGTCTCGTTCTCCCCTGTGTCTAATGAATTCAAACTCTTTGTTCAACAGTTATAGATTGGGAGGTTGGTGAGGGGTGGGGCAGGGGGGGCTGCCTTTGATGCTGGGCATACAGCAATGAACAGAAGAGAAGTTGCATTCTCCCAGAGTAAGACAGAGTCAGCACACACATGCCAAGGCAGAGTGCTGAGTGTCCCAAGTTGCACAATGCAGGGTAAGGGCAGGAAGAGAGCAGTTGGCAGGGCGGTGGCGGGGGGTGGGTGGTGGTGGTTCTGTTTGTGGTCAAGGAAAGGTCTTCCAATGGAGCATAACAAACAGAGGCGTCTGGGTCTATCCAGAGAAAGAGCATTCTGGGCCCAGTGACATCTGTGCAAAGGCCCTGTGGCCAATAGCATGTTTGGCTTCTCTGAGACAGCAAGGAGGAAGTCTGAGAAGCATAAGTAAGTGGAGGGTGTGGGAGGGGAAGTTGACAGAGAGAGGTCCAGACTATGCCAGGCCCTATAACCTTCGGTAAGGATTTTTGCTTTTACCTGGACTAACTGGAAAGCAGGGGTAGAAGGTTGCAACAGAGGAGAGACAAGTTCTGACTTTTGTTTGAAAAGATTCTTTGTCCTGGGCCTTCGGTAACCTCGGTAGGAGCCGCAGCACTTGGGGTGGCCCCTGGCATGTCCAGGGGAGTTTAGGCCTGGCAAATCCTGAGTGCTGGGCTCCTCTGAGGCCAAGGGTGAGTCCTGCCTCCATGAGTCATGCCGAGCTAGGCAGGGCTCTGCAGGAGCCCTGGGGCCTGGCCTCTGAACACAGTCCCCAAGCTGTCAGCCTGCTGGCTGGGCGGTGCAGGGGAAGGGGCAGGCCCTGGCAGAGACTGGTGCATGGGGAAACAGGGGCCTCCCTATAGATGTGAGTGCCCCTCTGTCCACAGAGGGTCCAGTGCCCGCCATTGGCCAGCAGTCTGTCTAGCGACTGCCTGTGAACAATCAACACCCTTCCAAAGGGGTGGCCCTGGGCAGTGCCCAGACAATGGCCATCCTTGTGGGCCCTAGGGGCCGGGCAGACCCAGACAAGACCGGGGCTCAGGTCCCAGCTGAGATCCCAGCTTCTAGCTCCGGTGGTCTGTTCTTTTGTTCCCCTCAGCCCTTCGAAGCCGTCTTTCTGCCTAGGATCCGTGTCTTTGGAGTTTTGTGTCTCTCTCTCCGCTGACCTCCCGACCCCCACTCGGCCAGAGTCTCAGGCTCCATGGCCTCAACTGTCTGTGGCGTCAAAGTTTCGGTGTGCGGGCCGCTGCGCCACAGTGTCCAGGAAGACATCCCAGCCTCCGGGGCATTGAGCTGTGGGGCTGGGGCTGCAGGGCTGAACCCCAGGGGCACCCCCAGAGCCGCTCCTACCTGCACCCAGAGACGGACTTCCCACCACAGGCAGGGCTGTGGTGCCATCTGCTGCCAGAAGCTCTGCCTTTCTCCTCAAAATCACAAAAGTAATACTTGCTCACAGAAGACACTTGGGAAAAGACTAATTTATCCATAGTCCCGCTATTCAGATAAATGTGATATTAATGCCTAGATGATCTTTCCCCATGTCTCACTAGGTACATGTGAGATGTCTAATTTTATAATACTGCCTTTTCATTCAGTATGTTAACATTTCTAGCATCTGACGATCCTTCTACTAAGTGGAAATTGTATGGATGAGACCTAACTTGTTGAGCCAACCCACTGTTGATGGACATTCAGTTTATGAGCTATTTCTTGAATATGAGTTTGCTAGATGATTACAAGAAAAGCATTCCTTTATTTTTTTAAGTGTGCACTTGAGTGGGTTTTAGTGTGATCGCAGCTACGCACACATTTTTGTCACCCCTTAAAGAAACCCATGTCCTCGAGCAGTCGCTCCCCGTCTCCCCGCCGCCAGCCCCGCCTTCCCGTCTCATAGATCTGCCGCCTCTAGACATTGCACATAAACGGAGTCACACACTATGTGACCTTTCGTGAGTCGCTGGGTCACAGCCTCGTGTCTTCCCGCTTCCGCCTTGTTGCAGCGCACGCACAACCTCCTTCTACGGCTGAATAGTATTCCCCTGCGTGGATGGACCACGGATGTTGGCCTGCTCATCCACCGATGGACGCTTGGATTGCGCCCACCTTGTGGCTCTCGAGAATAGTGCTGCTCTGAACATTTGTGAACGGTATTTGTTTGGGTCCCTGCTCCCCAGTCTTCTGGGTAGAGCTGTCACTGATACTGGGGATCCTGAGTGGCGGTGGACATGGCCAACAGTGAAGTCCCCACCTCCTTCGCCTACGTGGCTCCCGGGGCAGGGACGGGAGCTGGGGGCAGCCAGGCCCCCCCCTCCATTCTCAGTGGAAACCGTGCGGCTCAGCAGGAGAGAGCCGTGGCTCATCATACAGGTCCCAGCAGAGCATGGGCACGCCCAGCCCGCTGCCCACCGGCCCTGGCTGCTCCAAGCTCCGGCGAAACCATAAATGCTCCGAAGCGAATGTTCATTGCGTTAGAGTGCACCGGCAAAGTGCAGCCCATGCACGCCCTTGGCTGGAGGAAGGGGGTCCGTGGAGCCCTGGGGCCCGGTCAGCCCAGCCTCCCTCTGCACCGGCCGGGGCTGTCACATCTTTGTGCTTCTCAGTGGTCCCCCATCGGGGGCGTACCCCTGCCTAAGACTCGGCAGTTCTGCGCGTTTTTCTGCCGTGTGTCAGGGACCCACATGGCACGTGAGGAGCGGTGACCGGTTCCCCTCCACCTCTGTCAACTCGGCCCCTGTGTGACCACTGAGCCACCAGGGCCACCGTGAAGATCCAGCCACGTCTGTGGGCCACATGCGTGTTGTGTGGGCAGCTCCTCTTTCACGCCGATGGTGCCACGTTTTCCTTCTGAAGTTGTGGCCCAGCCCACTGGGGCCCAGCCGTGCCTCCCTCGGAGTGCGGACAGACAGCCTGGGACGCCGTGTGCGCTGAGGCAGGCCTCTGGCATGGAAAGCAGACCAACTCCCTCCCTGGAAGGAAAAGGAGATGGTGCAGGCAGCCGTTGGCCACGTTTTAAAAATTATGATGAATATTTCCAGACAGATAAAAGGCTTGCATCCATGAAACCACAGGGAGAGCATAAGTTAAACGTCAGGGGGAAAGCTGGAAGGGAAAATGAGAGAAGAAAGGAGGGGAGTGATGTAGGACTTGGACGTGCCCCTGCTGGGCCCTCGCAGCCACAGGGCAGAAGGGAGGTGTGTGTGGGGGCAGGACCCCCGTCTCCGTGACAGAGTCCCACACGTGGGGGCTTAAAACGACAGGAAGTTACCCCCTCACTGTAGGGAGGCCAGAAGTCCGAAATCTGGCAGGGCCACCCCCCTCATCCAGGGTCCTTCCTGCCTTGTCCAGCTCCCGGGGGCTGCGGGCGCCCCCCACGTCTACACCCTGTCCTGCTGCTCCTCCTCTCAGAAGGACACCTGTCACTGGGTTAGGGCCATCCAGTAATCCAAGACGACTTTCTCCTCTCTAGCTGCAAAGACCCTTTACACAAATAAGTCACATTTGCAGGTTCTAGGGGTCCAGGCTTGGGCCCATCTTTGGGGGTCCACTGTTCACCCCACTGCGTAGGGAGTAAGTAGGTGAGTTGACTCCTCCGTTGGAGGAAGCCAATAGATAAGGTTAATCTGGGAGGGTGAGAAGGGCAGCCTGGCCTGAGTGTGCAGCAGGAAAGGGCAGGAGTTGAGCGTGAACTGTGGTGGATGGGGCAGGGGCTGGGTCAGAAGCCGGGCTGTGCGGCGGCCTCATCAGGGCCCGCGTGTGGCTCGGTTCTGAGTCCGGGCAGCTTGGCTCCAGGACAGAGAGAGTTTTCTTCTCACTCGTGGGCTTTCAGGCTCCAGCAGCCCCTGGCTGCCCCCCCACCCATGCACCCCGTATTTCCTTCCTCTAGCAGCGGCTCCACAGACCAGGCCAGGCTGGAGACCGCCCCCTCGGCCACAAGAGAGAAGATCCGGTCCAGGTTCCATGGCAGCCATGACCTCATCCACCGCCTGTTTGTCTGCATTTCAGGTGCCCAGCTGGGCCTGGGGCAGGCGGCGCCGGGCGGAGGGCGGGATGCGGGCGATGCCAGGCCCCGGGAGTCCGGGGGCTTCCCCACCGTCATTTCTTCATCTCCAGCCCAGGGGCGGAGAGGAGGGCTTAATTTCTCAGCAGGTTCCTCAGCTGGGATTGGGGAACCCACGGCTCCCACGGGGGCCTCGGCCACCCACACAGGGAGGTTCTGCTCAGTTTGTGGTTCAGACTTTAGTGTACCCTGCCTAGTTTTGTCTCCCTTTCTGGGGATGGCTACACAGTGGGGGAGGGGAGGACAGGGAGCTGCCTGTTTTGTCCCCCACCCCCTGGGGGGTTCAGAGGCCTGTGAGCTTTTCTTTAGTTCTGTGTATAAAAGTGTGCACTGCAGCCCCCTTCCCTGCCTCCCGCATGTCCTTCTCACCCCCACCTTTGAGGGATGGGCTCCAGCCGGCCTGCTTGGCGGGAGTGCGACCCGTGGCCTGGCGGTCCTGCAGAATCAGGGTCATGTTGGGGGGGCGAGGGCCCCACAGGCAGTGCCGAGCCAGGCCAGGTGGGACCAGGAGGACCTCGGGCGACTCTGAGCTCCAGTTTGCACAGGTTTGTGTCGGGGGTTGGAGGGATGCCATGCCCAGCAGGTGCTCGGGGCATTGACGGTGCATGGAGAATCCTCTAGAAGCGCTGACTGCAGCGCTGACTGGGACGGGTCACTGGGCTCCCATTCCAGTGGGATGCCCGCAGCTTCTCCCTCACTTTGCTGCATGTGGCAGCCAGGTCCGCCCCCAAAGAGCTAACCCAGCATCGCTTTCCACCTCTGCAGGGAGGGTGGGGGGGGTGCTTTCCTGCCAGGGAGGGGGCTGTCCGTGTGGTCACTCCCACCACCAGCCTTCCCTGGACTCCTGAGCCTTGACTTTGGCCAAACTGTGGCCCAGGGGCTGGGCGGCCCCCTTTTGCCCTGAGCCACCCGAGGATGCGTCAGTCCTGGGCCGTGAGCTCTGGCTGGGGTCACCCAGCTGGCAGCCCCGAGCCCCTGCAGCTGCTTGGCCTGACCTGCCCTCCCTTCGTCCTCCTCTCTCAGGGGTGGCTGACCAGCTGCAGACAAACTATGCCAGCGACCTGAGGAGTATTCTCAAGACCCTTTTTGAGGTCATGGCCACCAAGCCCGAAACAGACGACAAGGAAAAGTTAAAGAAGGGTGAGTGCCACCCACAGTGTGTCCGTGCCACCCCCCGGGAGCCGCACCCCCACACTGAGGGCACACGGCCCTGCACAGCCATCCATCCGGCCTTTCTGGGGCCCACTGCCTCCACACGGAACCCACTGGCACTGCCGGGCTCTCCACTAGGGACCAAGGGGCACAGGTCGCAGGTGCCCCGGAGGCTTTGCGGGGGGGCTCCCACCCCCCCCACGCACAGGCCTGTGCCTGCAGCACCTCCTGCTCACCCCTGCATGCCCTCCAGCAAGGTCACCCAACTTCTCGGGGCCAGCGGCCTGCAGGGGGGCAGTTGAGACCCAGACGCCGCATAGTCACCCCTACCGACTTCCGACCGCCAAAGCTGCCGGGGGCCAGCCCACAGTCAAGGAGGGGACCTCGGCCCCACCTTTCGGGGGGGAAGTGGCAGGTTATGACCTGTGGCCGCCTTCGACCTGCCTCACGCGTTTACACGTGCCCACACATCCCAGGCACAGATGCGCGCGCACACACGTGCACGCACGCACGCACGCACACACTCTCTCACACACCCACCCACGCACACTCTCACATGCACCCATGCGCCCGCACACACCGCACACAGTCACACACCCATACGCACACCCACACGTACACACACACGCACACATGCACACACTCTCACAACCAACCCACGCACACTCTCTCACGCACACGCACACTCACACTCACCCATGCACACACTGTCACACACGCACTCTCACGCACACACATGCACACACACCCACACATGCACTCTCACGCACACGCACACTCACACGCACACACACTCTCACACACACCCACGCACACTCACATGCACACGTGCGCACACACATACACTCTCACACGCCCACCCACACACGCACTCTCACGCGCACACGTGCACACACAATGTCACACACACCCACCCATCCACGCACACACTCTCACATGCACCCATGCGCCCACACATAGGCACACTGTCACGCACTCTCACAAGCCCACACACACTCTCATG
>NW_028033079.1:0-553 GCF_054177405.1 Leptonychotes weddellii
CTCATTACCTAATTTGCCTTAAGCATGCTGCCTTGGAAGGGTTACTTAAAATACCAGCCAGGCTTTCCCCATTTCTAAATTGAGGGTATTACCATTCATCCCACAGGGTGATTTTCAGGATGTGATCAAACAATGAGCAGAAAACAATTAGTGCTGTGCTCAGGTGTAGTTGATCTCCAATCAAAGATTGCTATTATTGAAGGAGCAAGGTGGCGGAGGAGCAGGAGACCTGGATTTCGTCTCCTCTCAGGAATTCAGCTGGATAGGGATCAAACCATTCAGAACACCTACGAACTCAACAGGAGATCGAAGAAAAGAATAGCAGCAACTCTCTGAACAGAAAAGCGACCACTTTCTGGAAGGTAGGACGTGCGGAGAAGTGAATCCGAGGCGATATTCGGGAGGATAGACGGCGGGGGAGGGGCCTCCGTCGGCCGCTTTTGGCAAGTGATAGAGCCGCGGAGCACAAAATCGGAACTTTTAAAAGTCTGCTCCGCTGAGGGACGTCGCTCCGGTGGCTAAGTGGGTGGTGGAACCCTCGTGGGACAGTGTG
>NW_028033080.1:0-553 GCF_054177405.1 Leptonychotes weddellii
CCTCCAACCATTTACTCATCCACACTGGTTACTTTGATTACTGGGCTCAGCACCCTAACTCTAGCACCCGAAATAATGCAGGCCCAGAGTAAGTTCTACATATTGGTTGAACAAACAAGTCAGGAGCAATGGTATTACTTTGTAAATACTCATCTGTAGGTCTGTCTCCCACCCAAGAGTGAAAGAACCTTCATTCAGGGCTGTGATGAGTGGCTGGCAGGTAATGTATAAGCATGTGGGGAGTGCTGGGTGGGGAATGTGGAGCTGCATTTATTAAGAGTGTGCTGAGCCAATTGCACTACTGGGTATTTACCCCAAAGATACAAAAGTAGGGATCCAAAAGGGTACGTGCACCCCAATGTTTATAGCAGCAATGTCCACAATAGCCAAACTGTGGAAAGAGCCAAGATGTCCATCGACAGATGAATGGATAAAGAAGATGTGGTATATATATACAATGGAATATTATGCAGCCATCAAAAGGAATGAGATCTTGCCATTTGCAACAACGTGGATGGAACTGGAGGGTATTATGTTGAGCGAAATAAGTCAA
>NW_028033081.1:0-553 GCF_054177405.1 Leptonychotes weddellii
ATCTAACCAAGTAAGAGAACAGAAATAGGTCATTCCTAGAGGGGGGAAAAGATGGCAAAGAAGTAGGGGACCCTATTCCAACCTGTCCCCAGAATTGATCTGGATATATACCAGACCACTCTGAACACCCACAAAATCAGCCTGAGATGTAAAAAGATAGATCTGGATCTCCACAAACAGAATATCACAGGCGGTTGGTCTCGAGGTACAAAGCAGGGAGCCATGATTCCACACGCAGATACTGGATGATAAACAGCAAGAGGAGGGAGCCAAGCCATCGAGATCCTACACAACTGGTGAGTGATAACCTCCAGCACTGGGGATGGGGTACAGACTCCGCAGATGGATAGCGGTGGGGAAAGGACTTTATGACAGCACCCCCAGATGGAAACCCGGAGTGGCGGGGCCATGTGTGTGAACTGGGGGTGGCCGGCGGTTTTAGAAGCACAAAGGGCAGAGACTTGCCCCAACCTGGAGGCGAGGACTAGGAGCGCAGCTGAAGGGTGCACAACCCAGGACACTGCAGTTTATAGCAGGACAGACAGAAATGGAA
>NW_028033082.1:0-553 GCF_054177405.1 Leptonychotes weddellii
GCTGCTCCTCCTGGGGGAAGAAGAGGAGTCTCCCTGGATCTGCTGCTTGTTGGGTCCCTGCTGGAGGAGAAGTGGCCCGACTGTGCCACGCATCAGGGTATATGGCAACCCCGAGCTGAGAGCCTGCGTCTCAGCTCCTTCTCTATAGCCGGCTTTCCCGCTCCCATACCTGGGAGCTCTGCCACACTCAGGCACCCCTGGTCTTCCTGTGACCCTGAGGGTCCTGAGACCACAGTGTCCCGCGAGGGTTCCACGCCCCACTTAGCCACTGGAGTGACGTCCCTCAGCGGAGCCAACTTCTAAAAGTTCCAATTTTGTGCTCCGCTGCTCTGTCACTTGCCAGAAGCGGCCGATGGAGGCCCCTCCCCCACTGTCTATCCTCCCGAATATCGCCTCGGATTCACTTCTCCGCACGTCCTACCTTCCAGAAAGTGGTCACTTTTCTGTTCAGAGAATTGCTGGTATTCTTTTCTTCGATCTCCTGTTGAGTTTGTAGGTGTTCAGAATGGTTTGATCCCTATCCAGCTGAATTCCTGAGAGGAGACGAAATCCA
>NW_028033083.1:0-553 GCF_054177405.1 Leptonychotes weddellii
AGAGAGTGAGAGAGTGAGAGAGAGTGAGAGAGAGTGAGAGAGAGTGAGAGAGAGTGAGAGAGAGTGAGAGAGTGAGAGAGTGAGAGAGTGAGAGAGTGAGAGAGTGAGAGAGAGAGAACGAGTGTAGGAGAGTGAGAGTGTGAGAGTGTGTGAAAGTGAGAGTGAGAGAGAGTGTGAGAGTGACAGTGGGTGTGAGAGTGAGTGTGTGTGAAAGTGAGAGGGACTTAGTGTGAGAGTGACTTAGTGTGGGCAAGAGCAAGTGAGTGACAATGAGAGCGAATGTGAGTGTGACAGTGTGTGATTGAGTGTGAGTGAGCGAGAGTGTCAGTGAACAAGAATGAGCGAGAGTGAGAGAGAATGAGTGTGTGAGAGAGACTGAGTGAGACTGAGAGACTGAGAGTGTGTGAGAGTGTGAGTGAGAGACTGAGAGTGAGAGAGTGAGAGAGTGAGAGAGACTGAGAGTGACAGTGGGTGTGAGTGGATGTGAAAGTGAGAGTGTGAGAGAGAGCGAGTGAGTGACAGTGAGTGAAAGCAAGTGTGACTGAGTGTGCAA
>NW_028033084.1:0-553 GCF_054177405.1 Leptonychotes weddellii
CTTCTCCCTCTGACCCCCCTCCCCCTCATGTGCTCTCTCTCTCATTCTCTCTGTCTCAAATAAATAAATAAAATCTTTAAAAAAAAAAAAAAAAGAATAAGAATGACCCTTTTTTCTTTTAAAAAGGATTTTATTTTCAAGTAGTCTCTATACCCACCGTGGGGTTCGAACTCACAGCCCTGAGATCAAGAGTCACACACCCCTCTGACTGAGCCAGCCGGGCGTCCCAAGAGGGACCCTTTACATTTACCAGTGGACTGAGCTGTATGTGAACTCTAGGAAATAACATGTGAACTGCACAAGCAAAATGAGACACTGAAGTTACAATATGGTCATAGCTGTACTGTTCTCTAATGGGGGGAGGAAAGGTCTGTATTAGTTGCATTTCTCCTGGCTTCTGACAGTTTCATGCTCAGAGCAGGGTCCTGGCAAGAAGTCATGATACTTAGGCTCTGTAACATGGTAATGAGACCTAACATCAGGGGAGAACTTGAACAAGTCCATGTGACCTCCCTGAGCCTCAGTTTTGTCCCTTAGAGGACGTGAGAACAGA
>NW_028033085.1:0-553 GCF_054177405.1 Leptonychotes weddellii
TTTTATCGAATGGATGATGTCCACAAAGAGCCTCTGAAATGTGGGGTTTCCAACAAGGATATAGAGAAAGAAACCATAAACTATGAAGAGGAAGAGCCTCCTAGCATCACTCAGCTACTTCGAGTAAGGAAATATATTTCTTAATGGCTCGGACTAAAGTGTTAAAAAATCATGTATTTATGCATTAAACCAATACTTATTATTGTTATGTTTTTTCCAACTATGTGCCAGACATTTTGATAGGTACTAGGGGATAAAAAGATGCAGTTCCTGCCACCAAGTGCAGTCAAGCTTCTGTACGTTTTAGAATCAGGGCTTAAATCTTAAAAACTTGTATTTCTTTTTACTACTGTTGCATAATAGTCCATTATATTGTCTTTCAGAGAGCAGTACAATTTTTTTATTTAGATACCTTTTTAAAAAAATTTTTTTTTTTTTTAAGATTTTATTTATTTGCGAGAGAGAGAATGAGAGACAGAGAACATGAGAGGGAGGAAGGTCAGAGGGAGAAGCAGACTCCCTGCTGAGCAGGGAGCCTGATGTGGGACTTGAT
>NW_028033086.1:0-553 GCF_054177405.1 Leptonychotes weddellii
CCAACACCACTTATTGATGAGACTGTATTGAGTATTCTTGATTCTCCTGTCAAATATTAGCTGACAGTATATGTGGGAGTTTATTTCTGGGCTCTCTGTTCTGTTTCATTAGTATGTGTGTCTGTTTTTATGCCAGTGCCATATTGTTTTGATTACAGGTCTGTAGTATAGTTGGAAATCAGGGAGCGTGATACCTCTAATTTTGTTCTCTCCGTCCCCACCCCCGGATTGCTTTGTCTACTTGGTCATTTGTGGCTACATAAACATTTTAGGATTGCTTGTTCTTTTCCTGTGAAAAATGCATTGGCATTTTAATAGGGATTGCATTGAATCTGTAGATGGCTTAGGCTAGTATGGACATTTTTCACAGTGTTCTTCCAATCCATGAACAGGGGGATACCTCCATTTATTTGTATCATCAGTTTCTTTCATCGAGGTCTTAACGGTTTTCAGTTTTTAGATCTTTCACTTTCTTGGTTAAATTTATCCCTAGGCAGAATGCAAGCTGGTGCAGCCACTCTGGAAAACTGTATGGAGGTTCCTCAAAAAGTTG
>NW_028033087.1:0-553 GCF_054177405.1 Leptonychotes weddellii
ACCAGCCGGTAACCTGAGTGAGGGCCATGGTAGGAACACTGTCTATGAGGTTCCCAGGGGGTACCAAGAAGCTGGCATCCATCAAAATGGAGGTCAACCTTTGGTGTGTGCCCATCCCAGGTGGAAGAAGTCAGTGGGGGCTCTGGTGCAGGATTGAGGGGGATAAGCTGGAAAGCCCATTTGCCAGTAACGGTGATACAAGAGTTTGCCCCCCTTGCCTGGCCAGGCAAGCTAGAGGCAGTGCGGAAGAACAGCACACCAGGTAGCAGAAGACCGGGATTGACTGGGGCCAGGAGAACCATGGTGAAATGCACTCCGGAGTAGATAGCAGAAGGCCAGTGAAAGTGGGATCTATGACCTTAAGTAGAGGGAGCCATCGTGGCTAACGTGTCAGCAGATGAAACCCGTGGACAAGTGCAGTAATATACCCTAGGGACACCCAATAACAATGACAATAGTAAGCCTCTGGGGGAAAGTCCAGTCAGGAGGGGCAACAGTGTAGAGTCCGACTCCCAGGATGAGGGAAATCATGCCAATGAGAGCCAGGGACCAC
>NW_028033088.1:0-2000 GCF_054177405.1 Leptonychotes weddellii
TGGAGGCTATTCTCCTTGATAGGTACCAGTAATATGTCAAAAGACGGTTCAGTTTTGCACTGTCAAAGGATCATTAAATACTACAGGGTGTATCCGTACTGGAATTTGCTCATTTATTAAATGTAAGCATTTTAGCTTTTGCTGATAGGCACACTGGAGGTGCAGGCGTGATTAGTTCAAAGTTAGACATTTTGATCCATGTCAGGAGAATGCACAACATCACAACAAATGAAAATATTTAAAGATCAAGTACTTGTTAAGGAATTTGAGTAAATGGCATGTGGGCATTCCCTGGAGGTCTGTCTCTATTTGTGACATTCCATTGTGACATTTTTTATTATTTAGTCTCAATGAGACTATCTGGTTTTATTCAAGTGGGGAGAAAGAAAGTAAACTGAGGTGAGCATTTACCCAGCCGCATACCACAGGCAGGTGCCGTGTGACAGACACGGGGCTCACCTGCATCCCAGCAGCTTACGAGGTGGGTTTGTTATTGGAGAACCTACAGGTAAGGCTTAGGGTGGGGGCTTGTGGGCAGGCCTGGAGCTGCTTCCTTCCTGCTGCCTCTTAGCACCCAGATAAGAACAGTTGTCAGAAGTCAGCGATGGTTAAATGCAGTGAAAACCACAATGTGCCGGTAGCCTGCAGTGCACCAGCGTTTACCACACTGCCCTAGCTCATGGTCATGCCTGAATAGAAGCTACTCTCCCTGCTTAGCATATGGGAGTGCCAGGAAGGGAGCCCAGTTCGTAAACAGCTGCTGGTTTTAACAGGCATGGAACTTGCTCCATGTTCGCATATTTGGAGTAGAATAGTGTAGTTAGATAGAATACTGACCAACGAATGTGTATGGCAACTTTAAATCTCCACTCCTTTTGTACTAGATGTGAATTCTTGCTTCATGGCTGATGGCTGTGCCCATCCTGCTTCTGGAAACAGCCTCTCTGTTGGGGAGGGTGATGCTCCATACAATGAAAATTCAAAATCATTGAAGGTTTAACGTGTGGCTGATAAGGCTAATCAAGTCTTGCTGCAGTGTGGGGATGGGTACAAGATTGGATTTCACAGACATTTTTCCAAAGAAGACATCCAAATGGCCAACAGACACATGAAAAAGTGCTCAATATCGCTCGGCATCAGGGAAATCCAAATCAAAACCTCAATGAGATACCACCTCACACCAGTCAGAATGGCTAAAATTAACAAGTCAGGAAATGACAGATGTTGGCGGGGATGCGGAGAAAGGGGAACCCTCCTACACTGTTGGTGGGAATGCAAGCTGGTGTAACCACTCTGGAAAACAGTATGGAGTTTCCTCAAAAAGTTGAAGATAGAGCTGCCCTACGACCCAGCAATTGCAGTACTGGGTATTTACCCCAAAGATACAAATGTAGGGATCCAAAGTGGTATGTGCACCCTGCTGTTTATAGCAGCAATGTCCACAATAGCCAAACTATGGAAATAGCCAAGATGTCCATTGACAGATGAATGGCCATATTGCCTTTGAAATTTGCAAACCAGCTGGTGCTAGCTAAGTGGGGTTCACATCTTCCCAATTAATGGGTATGGTGACCCTAAATTTCTAAGTCTCACAAGGATGCCCACTATGCAGCTTTTGTCAGCTGTCATCTCATGAATCCACAAATGTAGCTGCTTTTCCATTTTTTCTGTCGCTTCACCATGTACTACAGACATTGTTTTAGCCCTTTCTGGGGAATCCTCCCCTACAGATCAGGGAATTCTCTCTTTCTTTTTCTGGGAGTACCACATCATTGATTTGTTAACATTGAACTCACATAAACTCACATACACCAGCGTTATAAATCATGCTTGAAAGAAGCTTATCTCATGCACACACATATTTTCTCTATAAGGTACATCAACAGCTTTCTTGCACTTAGGAACATTGGACAAAACTTCAGCACTATGCTTGGAGGCCATTTCAAAGAGTAAAATTACCACCCAAAGCACAAAAATGCTTAAAGCATGGCACTAAATAC
>NW_028033089.1:0-10208 GCF_054177405.1 Leptonychotes weddellii
GATGGGTTAGCCTAGTGATGGGTATTAAAGAGGGCACGTATTGAATGGAACACTGGGTGTTATATGCAAACAATGAATCATGGAACACTGTATCAAAAACCAATGATGTAATGTATGGTGATTAACATAACATAATAAAATTTTAAAAAATCAGGGGCACCTGGGTGGCTCAGTTAAGCATCTGCCTTCAGCTCACATCATGGTCCTGGGGTCCTAGGATTGAGCCCCACAGCCAACTCTGCCCCTACCCCTGCTCGTGCTCTCTCTAGCTCTCTCTAGCTCTCTCTCATGCACTCTCTCAAATAAATAAGTAAAATCTTTAAAAAAAAATTAAAAATCAAAAACAGTGATAAGTACTATGAAGAAATGCTAGAGGGTGTTAGGAGACAATAGCAATGCTAACTTAGACAGGGACTTCTTGAGGACTTACTTAAAGAAATTCTATTTATGCTGTGGTATGAAGGACAGGTAGAAGACAGGCAAGGCAAGAGTGGTGGGAAAATGTGTTCCAGGTAGAAGGAATAGCATGTGTGAAGGTGTTGGAACAGATAAAACCTCACTCCTTTAAGAAAAAGAAAGAGCAAAGTAGCTTAAGGCAGACAGCCAGGGAGCTAATAAATAAGAATAAATGCAGAGACATTCCTATCATCTTTGTCAGGCTATTGGACATCCTATGATGGGCAGTGCTTTCAACTTAACCCAATAATGGTCCCTAGTGGACACCATATGGAATCATCAACTATGTAAATTATGTACTCTCTTGTGTCTCAATTCCTATGCTTGACATGCTATTACAGGTTCTTGTAGTTTGTTCATTTGCACTGCTGTATGCTAGTTCATTTTGTCATTATACCACAATATATGTATTTTATCTGTTGATGTACTAAAGTTTCAGCTTTTGAGTTCTTACAAATAATGTTGCTATGGACATGACTATACATGTCTTTTAAGAGAAATACACGTTCATTTGGGGGGGGGTACACATCCAGGAGTAGTATTGCTCAGATCATAGAGTTTTCATCTATTTGGCTTTAGTATATATTCTCAGTGTTCCAAAATGCTTGTATCAATTTACACTTCTGCCCGCGATGTAGAAGAATCTGGGGTGCTGTCTTCCCCAATACTTGGAATTACCAATCTTTTTCATTTTAACCATCTTGAGGTATAGTGATATCACACTGAGTTTTAATATACATTTGAGTAATTACTTTAAGTATCATTTTCACATATTTCTTGGTCATTTGCCTATCTTCCTTTGGAACACACCTATTTTAGTCATTTTTCTTTTGGATTGTTTGCCCTTTTTTTCTTTGTAATTCTTCATATATTTTGGATTCGTGTCCTTTGTTGAATATATATTGCAAATACTTTTCCCAACTTTGGAGCTTACTTCTTCACTCTTTTAAATGTAAATTTTGAAGGATATAAATTCTTAACTTTATTTTACTTTTTTAAAAGATTTTATTTATTTGACAGAGAGAGACAGTGAGAGAGGGAACACAAGCAGGGGGAGTGGGAGAGGGAGAAGCAGGCTTCCTGCTGAGCAGGGACCCCCATGCGGGGCTCGATCCCAGGACCCTGGGATCATGACCTGAGCCGAAGGCAGACGCTTAACGACTGAGCCACCCAGGTGCCCCATAGAAATTCTTAATTTTAATAAGGTACATTGTATCAGTGTTTTAATGCATGGAAAATGCTATTTGTGTAATGTTGAAGAAACTTTAGCATACTCCAGATCATGAAGGTATTCTGCCATGCTTTCTCTCAAATGTTTTATTGTTGTTGTTTTTTTTTTAAAGTAGACTCTAAGCCCGACATGCAGCTCAAACTCAGGACCCCAAGATCAAGAGTCGCATGCTCAATTGGCTGAGCCAGGCAGGCACCCTTCAAATGCTTTATTGTTTAACTTTCACTTTTAGATCTATGATAGACTTGGAATTCATTTTTAAGTATCAGATGAGATACTGTTTACATGTGGGTAGTTAATTGGCTCAGTACCACCTACTAAAAATAGCAAACTTTTCCTACTATACTGTACAGGCACTTTGTCATAAACCAAGTTAACATATATGTGTGGGCCACTTTCTAGGCTCCCCATTGGGCTATTTTTTTTTTAATCACTGCCCAGAGACCGTATTGTCCAAATTACTATGGATTTCTAATTATTGATATCTACGAATGTATATATTCCAGCTTTGATTTTCCTCACGATATTTTGATACTCTTGAATAATCTTGTTCTACTGCATTTTCATATAAGTTGTAGAATTACCACACTCACTCATTCATACACACACACACACACACACACACACTCCCCTTGCTAGAATGGTTATTGAAATTTAATTTACGTTTGGGAGAATTTACAACATTGGATCTTTTATTTTTTTTTAAATTTTTTTAATGATTTTATTTATTTACTTGTCAGAGAAAGAGAGAGCACAAGCCAAGGGGAGCGGCAGAAGGACAAGCAGACTCCATGCTGAGCAGGGAGCCCAACTTGGGACTCAATCCCAGGACCCTGGGATCATGACCTGAGCCAAAGGCAGATGCTTTAAAGACTGAGCCACCCAGGTACCCCAACACTGGGTCTTTTAATCCATGACCACAGTAGATCCTGGGGTGACTGGCTGGCTCAGTTGGTAGAGCATGTGACTCTTGATCTCAGGGTTCTAAGTTTGAGCCCTACACTGGGCTTAGAGATTTTGTAAACATAAAATCTTTGAAAACAAATGGCAGATCCTTCCATTCACTTTATATTTATCAATTTATCTCATTAGTGTTTTGGAGTTTTCACTGTAGGACAGTTGCATGTTTTCTTTAAAATCATTACTAGAGGACGCCTGGGTGGCTCAGTTGGTTAAGCGACTGCCTTCGGCTCAGGTCGATCCCGGAGTCCCGGGATCGAGTCCCACATCGGGCTCCCTGCTCGGCGGGGAGTCTGCTTCTCCCTCTAACCCTACCCCCTCTTGCGTGCTCTCTCTCACTCTCTCTCTCTCTCAAATAAATAAATAAAATCTTTAAAAAAAAATTTAAAAAAATAAAATAAAATAAAATCATTACTAGATATTTAAATTTTTAAATACTCTCCTTAATGACATTTTTATTTTTTCCTAATCATTTGACATTTACTATATAAAAATACCATTTCTTTATTATCAATATTGACCTTGCACTTACCATCATTTCCAAATTCTATTAATTCTAAGAATTTGTCTGAAGATAGGATTCTTTCAGATTTCCTATATACATAATCATATCACATGCAAAAAATATGATTTATTTCTCCTTTCCAATGCTTCTGAGGTTTATTTATTTTCCTCGCTTTTTGCATTGGCTAGGACCTTCAATAAAATGTTAAATAGAACAAGTGATAAGAGCCTTTTGTTTTAGTCCTAACATCACAATGGAGGCTTTAAATATGTCTCAGTGAAGTATCACATTTGTTGTGGGTTTTTACTTTTTTACGTAGACACCCTTTTCAGATTAAGAAATTCCCTTATATTCCTAGATTTATAAGAATTGTTAACATGTATTGGTTTTGACTTTTATCAAATATTTTTTCCTACATCTATAGAGACTTTTTGTTTTCTGTTAACATGGTGTATTAAATTGATAGATTTTGCAAAGGTAAAGAATTCGTAGTTCTAGGATAAAACCTGTAGGTCACTATGTATTATCATCTTTTACTAGGATTAATTTGGTAATATTTTGCTTATGGTAGTGAATCTATAGTCATAAGATAAAATGACACAATTTCTTTTCTAGTAATATCCTTGTCAAATGTTGGTACTAAGGTTATTCTAGACTTACAAAAAGAGTTGGCAAATATTCCCTCGGCCTATATCCTCTGGAAGTGTTTGTGTAGTTTTTTTTTTTTTATTTCTTATCTAAACATTTGAAAGAATTCACTAATGAAGCCATATGAGATTGAGCTTTAGTTTGTGGGAATATTTTTTTTTTTTAAGATTTTATTTATTTATTTGACAGAGAGAGACATAGTCAGAGCAGGAACACAAGCAGGGGGAGTGGGAGAGGGAGAAGCAGGCTTCCCGTGGAGCAGGGAGCCCGATGTGGGACTCGATCCCAGGACCCTGGGATCATGACCTGAGCCGAAGGCAGACGCTTAACGACTGAGCCACCCAGGCGCCCTGTGGGAATATTTTTAATAACAAATCCAATGTCTCTAGAAATTCAGATTTCTTATTTCTTACATCTTATTCAATACACTGCATGCATGGTTTAAGACTTTGTCCATTTTATCTCAAAGTTCAAAAGTATTAAATATTAGTCATAATATCTTTGTATCATCCTGTATATTCCTTTATCTTTATTATTTAATACTTTCTGCTTTCATTAGATTTCATTTGCAGCTACTTGCCTAACTTCTTGAGATGGATACTTAGATATTTTATTTTCAGCCTTTGTCCTCTCTAATAGATGCATGTATTAGTTTCGTATTGTTGCTCTAACAAATTACCACAAGCACAGTAGTTTAAAACAACACAAATTTAATACTGATCAAGTGTTCAAGATCACCCCTTCCTTACTCCATGCTCTGCCTTGACCCCACATTAGTTAGGCTTCTCTTGTCCCCACAGGCCCCTGAACTTTGGCTCTTCCCCAAGCCTGAGCAAACCCGAAAATGCAGATCATGCCCCCTTTATTAGCTTAATGAGGAACAGCTGACACACAGCAATCCACCCTTCCACTCAAACACTGTCACTTCCTCACTCCCAGCCTCTCCTTATCTACACTGCTTACCCCGCTGTGTAAAAGAGAAGTCTTTCTGTGTTTGATTTTGAGATACTTGGATATTTCTGCGATTGGAACCTTCTCCCTATTGCAATAGTCCTTTTGAATAAAGTCTTTTCTTACCTAATGATCTAAGAGTAGATTTGTTTTGTTTGACAGTTTTCTGGTGCCATGACTTAAATCGAGTGCTGTCTACTACCCTCTGGACTCTGCTGTCTTCACTCAGGCATTTATACCAGGTTCTCAAACCCTTTTTGTGTCCTTCCTGGTTGGGGAAATAGGGTTCACAAGTTAAATTCCAAGTCCTCATCCAGTGCTACAGACATTTGTTGTAGCATAATAATGGGTTACTTTGATTTTGATTTTATTAAATGGGGGTTCTTCCTGGTATTTTCCTGCTTAATTCCTGTACAGAAGGTTTTTTGTTTTTTGTTTTTTTGGCTTTTTTAAGGGGGGCTTTAATACATGATTCCTCACTGAGCAAGACTGAATTCAGGGCTGTTTTGTGAGGTCTCTTGTGTTTATTTGAGTATTAACCTAATCCCATGAGTGATTCTCACTTCACAAGGCATATCACCTAACCCCAATGCTGACTATGTGCTCTTCCACTCTATCAACTCATTTGGTCCAGTGTCTCCAAAAATGGCAAAATTTCACAAAGGATAATTTGGAACTTCAATAGCCTCTTTGAGAAATGGGCTCTACTCAAACTGGCTCATTTCAGCCCTTTTCATCACCCCTCGTCCTTCTTCTTTTTACCCCCCTTAACCTTCTCTTTAGCTACCTTGAATCTATTGATCTGTCTTCATTCGATATCCCCACCTCCTCTACCCTTCTATCCACTCTGACCATAGCTTTCCTTTCCCACCCCAGCCCCTCAACTCCTGACAGTCATGAGAACTTTGTCTCTCTATCCCCCATCATGGGTTCTTGAGGTTCTCAGAGACACCAAAAGCAACCACCTAAAGATAAAACCACCTAAACCTAACTTGAAATAGACTGTACATTGCACTCCCCCAGATGTGCCTTGGAGACACAGGGCTGTTTGGTGTCTCCTCAGTCCCTCACCCAAAATTCAGTCCACAGTCTCCATAAGATTACACCCCAGAGGAAAAAAATCCTGGTGTCCTCCACAAATGTGGTTGTGAACACTTTAGCCTTCATATTGAGCAGGTAACCTCAACCTGTCCCATCTGCCAGAAACATAATCCCACTAAATTATAAAAGCAAGGCCAAAATGAGAGCCAATATTTTTATATAAACCAGTAAGTTTTGTATTTCTGTGTTAAAGCTATAAACTATTTGTATCTGTCTGCATGTTTATGTTTGTGTGTATGTATATTAAAACTCTCAGAAATTGGTAAAACTGAACTTCTAATATTTCCAACATATTAAAAAAAGCATCCTGGGGTGCCTGGCTGGCTCAGTCAGTAGAGCATGTGACTCTCGATCTTGGGGTTGTAGGTCCGAGCCCGACACTGGGTGTAGAGATTACTTAAAAAAAAAAAAAAAAAGCAGGGGGTGCCTGGGTGGCTCAGTTGGTTGGGCGACTGCCTTCAGCTCAGGTCATGATCCTGGAGTCCCGGGATCGAGTTCCACATCGGGCTCCCTGCTTAGCGGGGAATCTGCTTCTCCCTCTGACCCTCCCCCCTCTCGTGCTCTCTCTCTCTCTCATTCTCTCTCTCAAATAAATAAAATCTTTAAAAAAAAAAAACTTAAAAAAAAAAAGCATTCTTATAAAAATTAACCCAAATGTTTTAAGAATTAAAGTTCACAAAATTTAGGTAAATTGTTGGCAAGTAAGACTAGTTTAATGCTGTTAGCTTAATAAAAACAGCTAGGTCTTCTGTTATCAACATTAAATTGATACATTTTTATTATAGTTGGTCTCGGGCTTATTCTTCCGGAACTTAATTCAGGTTTACTGGTCAAATAAGTTAGCATTTCATCTACTATATATTTATGATTATCAAAAATGTAAATTTGTGTTTAAGTAAACTGACTCATTCTTCTGACAAAATTTATTTCAGTGGTAATTATGTTTAATATGTCAGCTTAAAAAAGGTTTTGAATATCCTTTTGGTAACTTTAGATTTATGCTAAATTAAGTTAAATATTATGTATTATTAAATACCTAGACCATTTCTAAGATAAAATACTGAAACATTAACTACCGAGCATAAGTTTAAATTTATATAACTTTTTATTTTATATGGTATAGAGAGGCGACATATATTTGGATCTGTTAATAAACAAGTTCTTTTTTTTTTTTTAAAGATTTTATTTATTTATTTGAGAGAGAGAGAATGAGAGAGAGCACATGAGAGGGGGGAGGGTCAGAGGGAGAAGCAGACTCCCTGCCGAGCAGGGAGCCTGATGCGGGACTCGATCCAGGGACTCCAGGATCATGACCTGAGCGGAAGGCAGTCGCTTAACCAACTGAGCCACCCAGGCGCCCAATAAACAAGTTCTTTTTGCCACATTGAGAGATTACACTACAAGGAAGTATATACTTTTAAAAACTGGGGCTCCTGGGTGGCTGTCATTAAGCGTCTGCCTTCGGCTCAGGTCATGATCCCAGGGTCCTGGGATCGAGCCCCGCATGGGGCTCCCTGCTCAGGGGGAAGCCTGCTTCTCCCTCTCCCACTCCTCCTGCTTGTGTTCCCTCTATTGCTGTGTCTCTCTCTGTCAAATAAATAAATAAAATATTAAAAAAAAAAACAAAACATGAGTACGGGGCACCTGGATGGCTCCAGTTGGTTTAGTGACTCTTCATCGGCTCAGGTCATGATCTCAGGGTAGTGAGATAGAGCCCTGCATTGGGCTCCACAATCAGCTTGGAATCTGCTTTGGACTTTCTCCCTCTCTGCCCCTCCTCCCGCTTTCGCAGGTGCATGCACACGCGCATGGTCTCTCTCTCTCTCCAATAAATACATAAATAAAATCTTTCAAAAATAAAAACAAAAACTATGAGTAATACATTCATAAACTTTGCTTGTCAGCTACACTGCTACAAAATGCTGGTGTATGAGTTTATCATGATCTCTTCTAGTTTTCTCTGTAAAATAGAAGTTACTAACTGGTAAAAATTATAATCAATATCTGTAAATGAGACTATTAGAAACAATAGTGGAAAAGGGGAATGACTTTTATGCAAGGTATGCCAAGTATGCTTTTGTTAAGAAAGATAGAGTAGTTTGGCCCGAAAATATTTTTAAATATCTAAGAAAAAACCTAAGTGACTACAAAAAAGTTAAGAGGTTCACAGAAAAGGAACTTTGTCTTGGCCAAATTGGCTATGAGTTAATTAGTTTACTTATGAGATCTTTATAAAAGACCTGGAAAACAAATACTTTCAGTCTTGGGAATTTTTTTTAGGGTTATCATACCATCTGTCATCATACTGTGGTTTCTGTATCTAAAGTTTCTGTCTAAAATTGGCACATGTTATAACTGAAGTGGTTACATAATTCACTTGCCGTTCTTGGCCATTAGACTTTTCTTAGGAATCTACCATGTGCAAGACACAAGACCAATAATAACACAGAATGACAGTGACCTGTTAAGTATTCTTTGAAACACGGACAAAATGGAATTTGTTATCATTATTTTTGCTGTTGTAAATATTAGTGGTTGATAATTTGCTTCGATGCATATTTCTTACAAAAAATTCAAGCAGTGAGAAATATGAACCCTCTGAATTTAGTGCTCTGTTTCTAAACTGATAACATAGAATGTTACTTGGGAAAAGTCTGGAATCTGTGGTGCACACAAGCAGTGCTTCATGAGTGAGTTTCTTAGTTTTTATAATGCCCCATGTTTCTCAAAATTTGGGTCTGTGTTTTTGTTTTGTTTTTTAAAGATTTTATTTATTTATTTGACAGAAGAGAGGGATCACAAGCAGGGGGAGTGGGAGAGGGAGAAGCAGGCCTCCTCGCTGAGCAGGGAACTTGATGTGGGGCTCAATCCCAGGATGCTGGGATCATGACCCGAGCCGAAGGCAGACGCTTAACGACTGAGCCACCCAGGTGCCCCGAGGTTTGGGTTTTTGTTAATAAGACATTTTATAATGTGAAAACGAAGACCTTTAATGTCAAATATACGGATATAAAACAAACTTTGTTTTCTCTTTGCAAAAATGACATTTTCGTGGATTATCGGTCTACTCTTAATGAGAGGTTATAAAGGGTCTTTTTTTACCTTCTGAGTAATCTGCTAGGAGAGCAAAGATATTGAGTTTTACCAGAGTAATTTCCTGTGCTTTATGTTGACTTTGTCATGCCCTTGATTATTTAAGAGAACCAAGGCTTCTCATTTTCAAAAGTTGAGGTTTTATTACAATTCTGTTACCTCCTAGGTTTACTTTGCAAATCTCTTATTCTCACTTTGTTTTAAAAGGTAGCCAAGTATTATTTCTCACTGACTCATGGTTCTTTTTAACACTGTCAAATTAAATAAATGCTTATCATTCTCTAAATTTAAATTTGTACTGGTAAAATGTTACTCATATAAATACCTCAAAAATTATATGTGCAATTTTTAAAAACTTGTCATTCTTTCTTTGCTGTATCCTTTTTCTTTTCTCTTTCCTCCAGTGTCACCTTTGCCATCCATCTAACTCTTAACATTTCAACCTCAATTTTCCAATCTTTTTTTTTTTAGAGAACGTGTGCATTTGTGAAGGGGGGGGCACAGAGAGAGGGAGAGAGAATCTTTCTTTTTTCCTTAAGATTTATTTATTTATTTGAGAGCGAGAGAGAGAGCATGTGTGCCTGAGTGGGGGTAGGGGCAGAGGGAGAGACTCTTCAAGAAGCCTCCCTGCTGCACACAGAGCCTAACGTATGGCTGGATCCCAGGATCCATGAGATCATGACCTGAGCCGAAATCAAGAGTCAGATGCTTAACCGACTGGGCCACCCAGGTACCCCTCCAATATTTTCTTAAGACAGATTTCAGATACAAAATTTCTGTTCAAATGGCATGAGCATTTCTTACCCTAAATTTTATTTTGCACACGTGAATTCCAAAACCCTCATATGCTTATTACAACAAGTAAAATAATAAAGAAGTATCTAAAGTAAAATTAAATATGATAACATGCAATTTGGCAAGGGTGTGAGGGGATGGCATTCTCATATAGAGTTGATGGAACCGTGAATTGGTATACCCACTCCAGAGAGCGATTTAGCAATCAATACCTTGAAGAGCTGAAAATGTCCACACTTGTACAACCCAGGAATTCCTCGTTACAGAATCTCTCCCACACAGGGCAAAGAAACACAAGTACTTTTTTGCAGCCATCAAAAGGAATGAGATCTGGGGCGCCTGGGTGGCTCAGTCGTTAAGCGTCTGCCTTCGGCTCAGGTCATGATCCCAGGATCCTGGGATCGAGCCCCACATCGGGCTCTCTGCTCTGCGGGAAGCCTGCTTCTCCCTCTCCCACTCCCCCTGCTT
>NW_028033090.1:0-553 GCF_054177405.1 Leptonychotes weddellii
AGCCAAACTGTGGAAAGAGCCGAGATGCCCTTCAACAGATGAGTGGATAAAGAAGATGTAGTACATATATACAATGGAATATTACTCATCCATCAGAAAGGATGAATACCCACCATTTGCATCGACATGGATGGAACTGGAGGGGATTATGTTAAGTGAAATAAGTCAAGCAGAGAAAGACAATTATCAAATTATCAGGGATGGGGTAACCAGGTGATGGGTATTAAGGAGGGCATGTGTTGTGATGAGCACTTGGTGTTATACACAACTAATGGATTGTTGAACACTACATCAAAAATTTATGATGTACTGTATGCTGGCTAACTGAACATAATAATTTTTTTTAATTTAAAAAATTTTTAAAAATTAAATAAAAGTCAAAATAAATAAATACTATAAATAAATAAATAAATAGATAGATAAATATTAGGCCAATAAGATCACTTGGTAATCTTTTTTTTTTTAAAGATTTTATTTATTTATTTGACAGAGAGAGAGATAGCGAGAGCAGGAACACAAGCAGGGGGAGTGGGAGGGGGAGAAGCAGGCTTCC
>NW_028033091.1:0-553 GCF_054177405.1 Leptonychotes weddellii
CCAAGCTCTGGCCCAGGACTGGCACCGAGTTCTGCCTGGAACCACCCCGGTCTCCAGCATTCTGGCCTGGAGCTTTTCCAGTAAATAAGCAGCAGACCTACTAGGGACCACTGAGGTAGGCCTGGTCTCCCCGACCTATACTAGGGACTGTACCCACAAATGCTCGAGATTATTCCTTTTGAGGAAAATGACCAAAAAAGGCTTCTGCGAGTCATCTGCAAGTCACCACTGTTCCACCACCCAGGGGGAGAAGGGCCCCCATCCTGCTAGAGCAAAGGACACCCCCAGCCTTGTGCAGCCATGTGCGGCTGGGTTACAGTCTCACTTCCCACGTCTGTTCCACCCGGTGTCCCGGTGGGGTTTTCAGCTCTCAGAATGTCTCCCGCTTCTGCCCTCACTTTCTTCCCCAACCCCGACCTTCCCGCCTGGTGCCCTCTATTTCTGGTTTAGTTTTCCTGTAGAGATACTAGGAAATTGTGACCCTGTACCAAAACAAGTTTTTAAAAATAGAACCCCGGGGGGGAAAAACAGAGTTAAAGGTATTTGGGGCTTT
>NW_028033092.1:0-553 GCF_054177405.1 Leptonychotes weddellii
AAACAAATAATACATTATATGTTAAGAAAAAAAAAAAGATAGTAGGAAGGGAAAAATGAAGGGGGGAAAATCGGAGGGGGATACAAACCATGAGAGACTATGGACTCTGAGAAACTGAGGGTTCTAGAGGGGAGGGGGCTGGGGGGATGGGCTAGCCTGGTGATGGGTATTAAAGAGGGCATGTACTGCATGGAGCACTGGGTGTTATACGCAAACAATGAATCATGGAACACTACCTCAAAAACTAATAATGTAATGCATGGTGATTAACATAACATAATAAAAAAAGAAAAAATATTTAAAAAATTAAACAAGATAAAACTATTTCAAGATGATAACACAAAGAAAATTTTTCATTAATTATTATATAATAGGAAAAAATATTCTCACCAAATTTTAAAAATCTCATAATAAAAGAAGAAAATTAAAAGACATACAGATTGTAACCCACAACTATATGGTCAATTAATCTTCAACAAAACAAGAAAGAATATCCAATGGCAAAAAGTCTCTTCCGCAAAGGGTGCTGGGAAGACTGGACAGCAACATGTGA
>NW_028033093.1:0-553 GCF_054177405.1 Leptonychotes weddellii
GTGATAGACACTGGGGAGGGTATTTGCTATGGTGAGCACTGTGAATTGTGTAAGACTGTTGAATCACAGACCTGTACCCCTGAAACAAATAATACATTATATGTTAAAAAAAAAAGATAGTAGGAAGGGAAAAATGAAGGGGGGGTGAATCAGAGGGGGAGACGAGCCATGAGAAACTATGGACTCTGAGAAACAAACTGAGGTTTCTAGAGGGGAGGGGAGTAGGGAGATGGGTTAGCCTGGTGATGGGTATTAAAGAGGGCATGTATTGAATGGAGCACTGGGTGTTATACGCAAACAATGAATCATGGAACACTACATCAAAAACTAATGATGTAATGTATGGTGATTAACATAACATAATAAAATAAAATTTAAAAGAATGATTTACCAAATTGAAATAATGAAATTTTGCAAATCAGCTGAATACATGGAATATTTCTCAAAATGTCCTGAAATGATTCTGAAGGACTAAGTAATAACAATACCTAAATTTATGATTAAGTCGGTCGGGTAAATCATGGCTTTGCGTACTTCTCATTTTTTTTTTTTT
>NW_028033094.1:0-553 GCF_054177405.1 Leptonychotes weddellii
TTGGGGCGCCTGGGTGGCTCAGTTGGTTAAGCGACTGCCTTCGGCTCAGGTCATGATCCTGGAGTCCCGGGATCGAGTCCCGCATCGGGCTCCCTGCTCAGCAGGGAGTCTGCTTCTCCCTCTGACCCTCCTGCCTCTCATGCTCTCTGTCTCTCATTCTCTCTCTCTCAAATAAAAAAATAAAAATAAAAAAAATAAATAAATAAATAAAACAGTACCATTCCATTTCTTTTTACACTTAAATTTAAAAGCTTCATGGTTCAATTACAGTAAGAGAATCTGAGAGTCTAAAGCAGATTTGTCTCTGGTTTGTTTTTCCACTTAATGAGGAAGTATACAGTTCTGATAATATAAAAATGATTCAATATGAATCAATTTTCAAAAAACCATAAATCACAGATATTGCAACTTCAAAGTCAATGTTCCTTCCTTGTATAACTGGAAAAGAGGAAACCTTAGACACACCCTGCCCTAATTCCTGACCCCTGGGGCTGTTTTGTACTAAAGAACCATAATTGCCTTGCTGGGGTTACAGATAATGGTGTTGGGACAT
>NW_028033095.1:0-553 GCF_054177405.1 Leptonychotes weddellii
AGTGGTGATCAATACTATGGAAAACGGGGATAAGTTATCCCCAGCTGAGGTTGCTAAGGAAACCACCAACTCTTTACATACATATGAACTAGACAATGAGACTTTAGAAAAGGCTAAAACTGAAAGTAAAAAAATTTTCAAGGCTTCACAGTCCCGGCCGTTACCCACGGCCCCTCCACTTCCAACAGAGGACCCTGCTGAAGATGATCAACCCCCCTCCGCAGATTTATTTCCTCTTAAACGATCTTCTCTAGCTCTCTCACCTCTCGAAAAGGAACTCCGACGGCAAGGGGCTAATGATTTGTTTATGGCTTTCCCCATAGACCGAACACAGGCTGTTGGTCCTGTCTATGAGGGATTAGATTTAAATACCTTAAGGGAACTGAAGAAGGCTTGCCACTTGTATGGACCCACAGCCCCTTATACTATAGAGATTTTGAAAGCTTGGCAAATTCTGGGGAGTGGATCCCTTATGACTGGCATATGGTTGCACGGGCTTGCCTTAAGCCACAGGATTTATTACAATGGAAAATGTGGTTATCGGATGCCGCCT
>NW_028033096.1:0-553 GCF_054177405.1 Leptonychotes weddellii
AACAAAATCATACACTATATTATATGTCATATACTGTAGATATCCTTAATATCTAAGTGTACCACATACATTCTCAGTAATCACTTATATTCTAGAGATAAAGACAAAAAGACCTGACAGTTATTTAGAAATCCATTTCATTCAATAAATTAACACTGTTCTAGGCAGTGAGGAAACAGCAGGTACACAGAATAAGGACTCTGTTTTCATGGAGCCTCTAATCTATCTATCTATCTATCTATCTATCTATCTATCTATCTATCTATCATCTATCTATCATCTATCTATTCCATTGGACCAGAAAATAAAAACAAACTAGATAATTTTGGATGGTAAATGTGATAAGGCAAGTAACACTAAGTGATGGAATAGAGAAAGACAGAGGAAGCTACTTATGTTCATTTTTTGGGAAGATATTTTGAAGACACATTCCCGCTGAGACTTGGACAACAGCAAAACAAATCAACTTTGGGAAGATTTGAGGGCAAAAAGTAAGAACAAAAACTTTAGGGCAGAAACAACCACGCTAGAGAAATAATACAAAAGGCCACTG
>NW_028033097.1:0-553 GCF_054177405.1 Leptonychotes weddellii
GAGGGCACATATTGAATGGAGCACTGGGTGTTATAGGCAAACAATGAATCATGGAACACTACATCAAAAACTAATGATGTAATGTACGGTGATTAACATAATAAAATAAAATTTTTTTAAAAAGGCTATAAAGCAACTCAGGAAAGCGTTGTGAAAAAAAATCAATTATTTAGAAGGCACTCATTTGTTCCCTTGCCAAGCTAATAAATGCATTATTTATTGTATAAAGAGGGTAACATGGACCTTTTTATCCATGTGATCTATTCACCATGTGGTCCATTCACCAGTGATCCTAGAGGAAATTTCCATTTGTTGTCTTCAATGTAGAAAGTGTTAGCACGGGACATTAAAGGAAAAAAAAAAAAAAAGATAAACCCAAAACACAGTTGACCTAGTATTTTGCTTTCATATTTACATTTGAATAGGTGAATGCCCCAAATCCTGGTAATTCATTTCAACCAGACTAATGAAATCACACAGAAGACTTCACCCAGAAGTACCTAATTTCCTCACTGTCTACCTTGTTTAGTTCCTCCCTGCTTCACTCCAGGGG
>NW_028033098.1:0-553 GCF_054177405.1 Leptonychotes weddellii
TGCTTTTAAGGATTTTCCACCAATGCAGTGAGGATCACTCCCATTATCAAAGATAATCTCCACATCTATAAAATACCCTCCACAAAGACACCTAGATTAGCATTCGATTGAATAACTGGGTACAATAGCTTAAACAAGTAGACACATAAAACTGTCACAGCTGATTATTTCCCCAAACTAGCAGTGGTGTTCAAAAGATGCTGGGAAAAATAAAATGAATCAGATATAATCAAAGCATGCCCCCCAAAAAGGTGTTGGGTAGCCAGAAGACAAAGCAAATGTTTAAAGCATACCCCACACACTCACCACTAAAGATGAGATGGTGATGATGAGGATTCCCACTACAATGACAATTTGTTGGGCTCCTACCACGCAGCAAAGGGCTAACGTATCACTATCTCATTTAATCCTCAATAATTTTTTAAAAATTTTATTTTATTATGTTATGTTAGTCACCATACAATACATCACCAGTTTTCGATGCAGTGATCCACGATTCATTGTTTTCGTACAACACCCAGTGCTCCATGCAGTACGTGCCCTCCTTAATACC
>NW_028033099.1:0-553 GCF_054177405.1 Leptonychotes weddellii
TCTCTACTTTGGCTCAATTCTCTATTTTAAAGTTGACATAAATTGTCAGAGTATATGTTGGCTTTTTATATAACAAGGAGACACCCAACACACACACACACACACACACACACACACACACCTAAACATAAATTATTCATTTAGGCTCAGAAAACTGAACATATACAATAAAAATACAATATTAACAGAGGTACGCCTGTATTTTGCCTAAATTTTAGAAACTAGTTAGAGTTTTGTCATTTTTTCCCAATTGACTTCTAGGAAATGTGTAAGTGTATTCCAAGTTTAAAAAAAAAAAATCACATTTGTGATCAGAATTGTCTGAGTAGATAGAGATTCTCACACTCGAAGAAGCAACAGAGGAAAGCAGTACATCTTAACATCTAATAAGATATATATAGTCTCTTCTTTTTAATGAATGCCAGAACTTACTGCTGTTTGGCCCAGTTTGTTACTAAGACAAATAGCATGTTTCAAATACTTTAAAGATGTAGAATGTTGCAATATTTTTTTGAAAGAGGAAAACAATAGTACCAAAACAGTGATAATTTTT
>NW_028033100.1:0-10208 GCF_054177405.1 Leptonychotes weddellii
GTGCTTGTGCGTACCAGATAGTGTGTTTTAAATCCTAGAATACAGCTCCTTCCTTTAAAGGGATTTTCACCTGTTTTTGGCAGGTAGCGGGCATCAACCATCTGGGATCATGTGAATTTCCTTTGAGTGGTTGAATTTTTCTAGAACACCCAGCTGATTAATTACTTTCAGTTCCTGGTCGAATCCCAGTTCTCAGTACAAGAAGTTGGTCCGTGTGCCCAACTTGACCTATCTGGCCATATGCACCATGGTCTGCTTCACAGGTGTCTATTCAGCCGTGTGAGGTTGTCTGTGGTCGTGCTGTATCTAGAGATAGTGAAATGTCCTCAGGAGGAAAACAGCCTCATGTTGGATCCACTTTTCTGGGTTCCTCTCTTCTCTATGTTGGCCTAGTGGCTCTGGCCCACGTGGTCTTCTCCTGTCCGCCTGCCTTCAAACAGGGGTGTGTGTGCGTGCACACATGTGTACATGTATGCACACACCCAATATATAGTCTTGGCGAGTTTTTCCTGGTAGCAGAATCTTGACTTTGAAAATATGAACACTTAGACCTAGAAAAATAAAATAACTTGCTCCTAAGGGCATACATGATTATGATAGCTGGGGACCTAGAATTTGTTCTAGCTTCTGTGGTTCTTGTCCTGATCAGAAGACCACTTGGTCCACGCGTCACTTGCTGTGGATGGGGGAAGCTGTGGCATGGGGCCCGCAGACAAGTCCAGCACCAGGGGCAGGGAGAGAGGGGTGTGGACCGTGCTGTGTCAGGCTCGCGGGGGGAGAGGGCAGGGGTGTGGACCGCGCTGTGTCAGGCTCACAGGGGCAGGGAGACAGGGGTGTGGACCGCACTGTGTCAGGCTCGGCAGTCATGTCACCATATCACCCTGTGGCCAGATCCCGCTGCGACTCGTGCCGACAGCCTCTCTTCCCTGGTTCCCCAGATACCCAGTCAAGTCTGTGGACAGTCCAGCAGGAATTGTCAGTAATGAATTCCTGCATCACACAGACCAAGTCCGTGGCAGAGCTGAGATTAAGAACCTCAGGGATTTGCCAGTATCTGCATCGACCTGGGAGTTTGTGAAGAATGTGTCAAAATGCTTGGGTTAAAAATAAAAGGGAAATAAGGATCAATCATCATCCCCACAACAAAAACAAGAAATGTGCTTCAAATATAGGAAGACAAGCTCTAACGGCCGATTTATTAAATATCTAGTTAGATGAATTAACTGTCTCTTAGACCCTGACGTAACTCACCAGCTCGTCACCTGCCGCGGGAGTCTGTGGTGGCGCGCGGATGACATTTAGTTTGGGCTGCGGAGATCTCGTAATGTGATACAAGTTTATCTGCTAAACCTTGATGTTTATTATCCACAAAGTCTTCAGTACCATCCGTCACGTTCATTTAGAATCACAGCTGGCCGTGTGCTTAAACGAAACGTGCGCCTGCCAGGAGCTGCAGAGGACCGGGTCTCCACAGTGACGGCACCCACCCTGACACCGCAGACGCTTCGGCTCCTGCATCCTTTCCTCAGAGCCGTGTTTTCAGTGACACGTAGTTCACAAGCCAGGGAGTGAACGTGGCTGTCCACGGGGAGTGGACACCGTATGGCAGGTTATTTTGGGTGACTTTCCTCGACAGGAAGATACAATCAGGGACCGCACAGGGCGGGGGCGATGGGGCGTCAGTGGGACACAGCGCTGTGGAAGCACTGCCCCGCTGTGAGCTGCTGTGAGGCACGCCCCGTCTTCCCACACAGGGTGATGCTCTGTTTTCTAAGCGGTTTGCTGCTGAAAGCCAGATGACTTTGGGAGAGTGCTTAACCGGATTGCAGCGCGGTGTCCTCACTCTCAAACTCCTGACAGTGGACTAGTGGAAATGCAAAGTGGTCTCAGACTGTACGGATTGTATACTTTGTACATTGAAGGAGTGGGACTCAGTGGGTACTAACAGAAAATAGTTTCATTCTTTTCTTTCCTATATCCGTCATTAACCACGCTGTAGGGCTGATTTTTCCTTCTGTCTCGGTTGAAATCAATTTTTTCCTGATCATTCCTAGGTAATAAAATAATGTGTTTATCTGTTTGAGATTCCCAAACCGTTTCGTCCCCAGAACTAAATGTCCAACCGTTCAGGTTTCACCTTCTGCTCTGGGCGGGCCTGCCCCAGGCCGGCTGCTGGGTGGGGATGGGGACAAAGGCTGGAGGCTGGCTCCGTGCCCCCCCCACCACTGAGAGTTGAAGCCGTAGTGACCTCCTGCTGCTGTTGGGCGGCCTGTGGACTGCCGCAGCCTCGTCTCTCCCAGCTCATGGGTGGTGCTTGTGTACTGGGGGACCCTCCTGCCATTGCTGCGGATCTCCTCTCTGAGAACCCATTACCTCAGTGGAGCGGCGCGCGTGTTCAGTACCGGATGCTTCAAAGTACCGCGCAGAGCTCACAGTCGCTGGGGCCTTCCCGTCTTCCTCGGGAGTGGACCCTCTGCTCTGCTCCCGGCCCCACGTGTGTGTGGCTTGCCCTGATCAGTGCTGGACCGGAGCCTTCACCCCAGCGGTGACGTCACTACTGTGCTGTCGAGAAGCTGGTCATCGCTGAGGGTTTGTCCAGACGACTCAGACGTCCATTCACGTTGTCACCTGAGTTTGAAGATACACGTGTAAAACTCTCCTACTGGTCTTCCTGACATGCTTTCTCCACGTGTGAGTGTCTCAGAGCACGGGACACTCTGACTGCCCTGCTCAGCCCTCCCAGCTCCTTCGTAAGTCTGCTTCGGCACACGAACTGTGCAGGCCGGCCCTCCGCTGAGCTGTGCCACATGCTGGCGCGGGAATTTCACACCTCCCTTTGTACCCCGGGACGTGGGGGGCTGTGCTCTTGTGACCCCTAGCCAAACGGAGGCCACCAAAGTTTAGCTTGCTCTTGAAACTGCACACTATTTAACAGCTTTCAAAGTGTTCTTGCCAGAATATTTCATGTGTGTTTTCTTGAAATCACTCCTGACATTCTATGGAATAATGTGGCTTTCTAGAGAGTACTATTCTGAGACCAAAAAATCTGAGAAGTTTTCACTCATGTCAAATTTCCTCTTTAAGTGCTTTCTACTCTGACAAAGCCGTGTTGTTAATATCAGGCTGATATATGGTGGTGAACAACATTAATTTAGGGTGTATCTTTAGCTCAGAACACCCAGATATTGTAGAAAAATGAATTCAAGAGAAGATAGCCTTTCCAAAATCACATACCCCTTCCTCCCCACACACAGACACCTTGCAGAAGATTAATACATACATTTATTTATTCCCTCAGAACTAGTTGAGTTTTTACTATATGTTCTACAAAGAATAAGGAGCTAGACACGACTTTTAAGTGTCCTAGGAGTCATATAAGTAGTATAGGAAGACTGGTAAAAAATGTTTTAGTATAGTGCCACATACTGGGCTTTAATGATACTTCACCGAGAATGTCCTGGAAAGTAGGGTGTGCGCCCTCCCACTGAATTACTATAATCACCACGTAACATACATAGCGCTGTGGTCTCAGTGACACGTTAAGAAATGCAAATTCAAGGAGGACCAGCAGCTGCCAAAGTTTCATTATGAGCAAGTTTTGGTAGAAGGATACGATTGCTGTTAGCAAAGGAAATAGACCTAAATTTGAGGAAAATAGCCCTAAAGTCGAGGAAAATCTTTGTTTTTTTAAAAAGATTTATTATTTGAGAGAGTGAGAGAGAGAGCATGCGCATGTGTGTGAACAGCAAAGGGAGAGAATCCCAAGCAGGCCCCACACTCAGTGGCCCTGAGATCACGACCTGAGCTGACACCGAGAGTCAGATGCTCAACTGACTGAGCCACCCAAACAGCCCTATAATTGAGGAAAATCTTTGTTTTAAATTGAGTAGGTATTCACCCAAAGATCAAGGATTTCCATGCCCAGGCGAAGTGTGGGTGAGGCTAGGAAGTGACAGACCCTTGTGAAGATCAGGACATGTGGTGGGACAGGCTGAGAAGAAATTTTGCTCGGGAAGAAGTGGGTGCTTCCGGGCTGTGAAACAAACTGCAACAAAACAGGCATCATGTTCATGTACATCAGCAGTTGTTCTGGGAGAGGTTTAGCTTATGGGGGCATTCTTGAGATGCGATCCATGTGGCGGGCTTCGATCACGGGGCCTGTGTTCCTGACACTGGAGTGTAGGGCCGGGGACACATGACTTGCCTGGGGCGCGATAGTCCTGCACCAGGATGAGAAGGCCTGGCGCAGATTTCACCCTTCTCCTCAGACATGCTTGTCACAAACATGTTTGTTTATCTCAGTCTAGAATCCAGCTCCTCAGTTTACATCGTTTTAATATATACTAACTTTTTCAGGATTGTGACTTCAGTGTAAATAAAGAGAAACCACAGTTTATTTTTGTGGCTCTTTAGAAGAGGTTCTCCACCCTCCCCCCCCCAATTTCAGAAGATCACATCGCTGATGGTGGTGTTGGCTGTTATGTTTACTTGCCTGACTTGCTGACGTAATGGGTGGGCATGTCTTACCGTGATTCTCTGTGTAGGGTGAACGAAGACTCATTTATTGTGACTTCTAAGGTAATTATATTTAAGTATATATTATTATAGTTAATCTCCTTTATTTCTTCTTAGAATAATGGTTGGAGCTAATTTTGGCCATTGTATTGATTTATTTTTATGTCTTATGTAACATACACAACTCTTTCAGAATTTTATTTCAGAATAATAGAGGAGGTATTACAAATACTTCTTAGAAAAAAGGCTATTGGGCTGGGTGAGGGTGGGCTGCAGACATCTGCACCTGGGTGGCTCAGTCAGTAGAGCATCTGACTTTTGATCTCAGGTCTTGACCTCAGGGTTGTGAGTTCAAGCCCCAATTTGGGCATGGAGCCGACTTAAAATAAAAATGGGTGTTGGATGTGATAATGAGAACCATGGATATGTTCTCAACACTGATAAAATGAAAAGTACCCCGTGTATAGCTCAATCCTTTCTCCTTTACAAAGAGAGCTCTACAAAGGATTTCTTTAGAGAGGCAAAGTGCCCAATTAATATGCTCTGCTTCCAGAACTTCTTTGATTTTAGGAGAGTATATAATACAATTATGGCCAAAAATATGGCCAATAACCACTGGTTGAGGAAAAAATTAGTATTTTTAAGGACTTTAGATATGTCCACATACTCCTTTTACTTTTTTTTTCTTTCTTTCTTTCTTTTTTTTTTACTTCTTTCTCATTCTTCCTGGCTGCAACACAGATATATTGCTTATTACAATTATAGCAAACATCCAAGATCAGCCACATAATTTGCAGGACCTGGTGCAAATGAAAATGTAGGCCCCCCCCCATTCAAAAAGCAGGGGTAAAATATATGGATAAATCTAGAAAATTTCCTTTAAAGTATTTCATTACTTTAGTGTGTAAAAGCCTTAGTACTATACAGAAGTAACAATATCATGGCAGAAAAATATTGCAAATGGCATAAAATATTTTCATCCATATATTTATGGAACACAATAAATAATAATTTATTAATATATTATTTGATTATCATAAGATTTTTTGTCTCATTTTTCTGCATGTCTATTCATTATGTCATCAAAATATATACTTCTAGCAATTTCATTTTTAAACAGTATGGTTGAAAATAATACCAGTTTCTCTTGGCAAATGCAAGATCATAAATAATTATTAATAATTTTTAATTTCAAGAAAGGTCTTTCCGTTGATGCCATCGTTACTGCAGCTGTTAATTGTATTTTATAGGACATGAAAACTTTGTAATAGTTTTCTGCTCAATTATTTCAGAATAATAATTTTAGTACATCTATTGCTGATGACTCTTATGGGACTTCCCCCCCCCCCCAAAATACTTAACTCTTTCAACAAATTACTTTTTTGTAAGTCTGCATTTAATTGTAACTTTCTACAATGGCATTTCATTATTCTCTCTAACATATACTGTACCTTGAAACCACCAGGCGGCCGGCCGATCTGCTTGGCACAGGATCTGTGTGTAGCTCTCCCCACCGGAAGGCCAGAGCGTGGGCGCGCACATGCTGCCCCCTAAGTATCTGGTCTGTTCGTGCACCTGCTGTGTTCTCCGGTGGGCTTCAGGTACAAGAACAGAATCTCTTCTGAGAGTAGGGCTTTCTGTTACTACACAGGTCTCATGCCTAGGAAGTCAGCCCTGCAAATATCTTAAAAGCATGATGGGGGCACCTGGATGGCTCATTTTGTTAAGCACCTGCCTTCAGCTCAGGTCATGATCCCGGAGTCCCAGGATTGAGCCCCACATCGGGCTCCCCACATGGGGAGTCTGCTTCTCTCTCTGCCCTTCACCCTGCTCATGCACACTCTCTCTCAAATAAATAAATATATATTTTTTTAAATGCATGATGGGAAGGGGAATAAGCCCATGCTAGGAATAATGGAGAGAGAGAGAAAGTAGGATCCAGGGTCCTTGACATAAAAATGGAGTCACCATACAACTCTTCACAGCCCACTCTTGACTTCTTACCAGGTTGTAAACAAACAAGCAAATAAATACTTACCTGATTAAATTATTTGGCGGGGGGGTGGTATTCTGTTTTGGCATCTAAGTGCGTTCATGAATACAGAATTAGTTCCCCAGGAAAGGGTTGTGTCTGGTAACAGAATTAAATATATGGAAGTGCAGTCTGGAAGAGGGTGGGCTGCAGACATCTGCAAACCTTGATATGAAGCGCTCACGTGCTGATCACCTTTGTGATGAATGGGCAGACCTGCCAAACATTCCAAGCGAGCTTTCGCATCCGGACTAGTGAGCAGGATCCCTCATCCTGACCGAACTGAAGGAGCAAGAGAAACAGAAAATCAGACTTGCTTTCTTGTTCATCTTACTGCTTCCATTGAAGGCCTCCTTGACAGGGAAGGTAGCATGAATGAGGCTCAGTCCCTTTGCAAGATGAGGAAGAAGGGTTAGGCAGGCTGTGACAGGCAATGCACATTCCCGATGCGTGTAAACAGCCCTGATTCAAAGAATGTGGCCCTTGCGTGCCTCAGGGAAGGGGCACTAAGGAGCTGTAAAGAGACAGCCTCACCATGAGGTAAGGGTAGGATCTCAAGCACTTTCTGTTAAATTTCCTCTGCCTGAATGCGACATTGCAGCCCAAATCTGATGAAAGATGAGGTCTCCCCAGTTAGATGTTACCATGCTGGATTCCTTCAAGAGAAGGTTAGTTTCCTTAAGGGCTAGTGAGGTGTGTAGACAGAAGAATGCATCAGGAAGACAGAATCCTGTATGGTTACTCAGCACAGCCGTTGCTGGGAGGTAAATGGTAGGACATTTACAGTGTTTCTCAGGAAATTGCATCACCAGAGAAAACCTGAAAATTGGTAGTGATAATTTGCAAACCTTAAATTCCTAGAGAAATCTCCAGAATGCTGAACTCAGTGCACAGGGAAGAAGTCTGGGAAAATAAAAATATTACTATAGAACACCAAACCTTGTAAGATTTCTAACATTTATATATAACCACCGTTTTTTGATTCCAATTTGAGGGAGAAATGTGGTTTGTAAGAAATCAATTTTGTCAACAACATTGGAGAATATTGAAATAGAAAATAGGTGCCTCAGGCATGAATTTGCATCAGGGTAAACCTGAGAGGTTCTGGTTTCAGTGAACTTTGAACAAGGAACGTGGAGAAAATGACAGACCTGAGGTAGAAGAGAATGTATGATTTTTATGCTATTTGATGTCATTTTATATTTGCTGTTTTAGTTTTTTTCTATTTTTAAGGGAATTTTTGTTTTGTTTTACTTTGCCTATTCATTTTAAATAAGAAGGAATTAATTCTCAAACTAACACCATGAAATAAATGGATTTGGTACACAAAAAACAATCTATGGAATATTGAAAAGAATCTGTTATCTTGATGCAACAAATAATGGGAAAAAGGGATAGTATATGTCACTTAGATTCTTCCTATATAATTTTAATGATATTTTGATTGTCAGGTTAGTTTTCTTTTCTTTTTTTATTAGGGGATACCAATAATCAAAACATACCTTTATAGTGTGTGTGTGTGCATATATACACACACACATATGTACACACACACACATATATATACTTAAAACATACTTTTTGAGTATACCTTGAGTATATACCTTTTTAGACTAACCCCTATCACTCTGATTTTCTTTCACTATGCAATTTTAGTTAACAAAGCCAAGGATAATATTGCCTCTACTCCATCCTGTTAATCAGTATAAATCCTGGAAATAAAATGACTTGGTCCTCACAGTGTAGCCAGGGAGAAGGATGGTGTGGGTCACCATCTATCCTGCAGCACAGGGAGGGGAGACAAGAAGAAAGGCCTTTCTTAGCACACCAGCTTTGTTGGATAGATACAGATCGATCAGAAGTGTGCTGAGTGGCCCTTCTGAGATCAGAAAAGACTTTAAAAGGCAGCTTCTGTCCCTCCACAGAAACGTCGAGAAAACAAGCAGACTCTTCCACAACCAACTCTATCAGAACTCTGGAAAACAGTCAGAGGTTTTCAGCATCCAGGTGAATGCTGAATCAAGACAAGTGCCATTTCAAAATGGTAGGAAGGCTTTGGAGTGGCCCTCTTACTTGTGTTGCCCAAGCCCCTCTCTGTCATGGCAGAGACAGTGTTTGCAGAGACAAGCCTCTACTCCTGGTTCTTGTTCGGGAGGAAGAGAAAAAGACCCCATTTGTGAAAAATTGTGTATGTCTGTTTTAACGTGTGTGGGACTACACGAAGAAATTTGCAAGGTGCTTGACTCTGTTTTGCCAAACTCTGAAGTTAGGCTGGAAAAACCATGGCATTTTGAAAATGCAACAAGGTGAAGTAACCCCTGTAAATTTCAGAAGCAAAATATTGCCATTGAGTTGTGCAAGGGAGTGCCTGAGGGAGAGTTTGGGAAATCAGAACTTCCAAAAGCATCCTTGTATATGGGGGAATTTAGAAAGCTGTGCACATGACTAGAGCAAGACCCATGCTCAGAAAAGATCCGAAAATCTTAAATGTTCACTTTGGGCTGCTGCCTAGGCTCGGTGCCAGGCTGGCCAAGTGTTGGAGAGTCCAGCACAGAGCCGGTCTGCAAAGAGAGAGAGGGGTGTTTGGTTGTGCTGTTTTTCTTTCTTTCTTTCTTTTGTTACTGTTTGGTGTATGCTTGTGTTTCTGTTGTATTTCTTGTTGTTATTTTATTGATTTCTTCTTTTACTTGGTGTCCGAGGAAATCTGTCTAAAGGTAAAGGGATAGAGACTTCAGTGGTCACACAGAAAGAGAAAGGCAGTCTTGGCAGAACTACTTAGGAGATGTCCTTTACAAATGCACTAGTTCAAGCCTTCAGCAGTCAACATTGTGAGGAAGGGGAATCTGATTTCTGCACTTTCCACAATTATCATACTCAGATGTCCAGTTTTCATTAACAACGATGACAACAAAAATCACAAGGCACGCAAAGAAACTGGAATGTTTGTTCCACTCAGAGCACCAAAATAAATTGATAGAAACCATTCTTTTTTTTTTTATAATTTTTTTATTCTTATGTCAATCCCCATACATTACATCATTAGTATTAGATATAGTGTTCCATGATTCATTGTTTGTGCATAACACCCAGTGCTCCATGCAGAACATGCCCTCCTCAATAACCATCACCAGGCTAACCCATCCTCCCAGCCCCCTCCCCTCTAGAACCCTCAGTTTGTTTCTCAGAGTCCATCATCTCTTATGGTTCGTCCACCCCTCCGATTTTCCCCCCTTCATTCTTCCCCTCCGGCTATCTTCTTCTTTTTTTTTTCCTTAACATATATTGCATTATTTGTTTCAGAGGTACAGATCTGAGATTCAACAGTCTTCCACAATTCACAGTGCTTACCAGAGCACATACCCTCCCCAGGGTCTATCACCCAGCCACCCCATCCCTCCCACCCCCCACCAATCCAGCAACCCTCAGTTTGTTTCCTGAGATTAAAAATTCGTCATATCAGTGAGGTCATATGATACATGTCTTTCTCTGTTTGACTTATTTCACTCAGCAAAACACCCTCCAGTTCCATCCATGTCGTTGCAAATGGCAAGATCTCATTCCTTTTGATGGCTGCATAATATTCCATTGTATATATATACCACATCTTCTTTATCTATTCATCTGTTGATAGACATCTTGGCTCTTTCCACAGTTTGGCTAT
>NW_028033101.1:0-553 GCF_054177405.1 Leptonychotes weddellii
TGCAGAGCAATTTAACAGTATGCTACTACCACGGTATTCCACACCGCTGCAGATTTATTCAGCACTCAGGCTGTCATCTGGTATTATCGCAGCTAATTCATCAGGGTTATGTTCAGCTGTTTCATGATCAGCAGAATCATTTTCACCATACTTTCAGACATTTTTCACTACATGGCTTCCTAAATTTCTGAACCCTCCCATCTTAACACTAACGTTTGTCCTCAGTAGAGCAGTTCTTCATGATATATCCTTGCTTGTTGCCCGATCAACAAAGCAATCAGTGGCATTTATTTACATTCTTGTTGTCAAATCCACTTAATCAAAACATGGTTAGCATCTTCATTTTCTCTCCTGGGCTGTGCTTTCCCATTTTTCATTAGTTCTTGGTCCTCACCACTGGTGTAAAACTTCAGCAATCTGTTTTTCCGGTCTCTAAGTCACACGGGGTGGTAATGCCCACGCTGTCTTCCTCAGTAGGAGGGCTCACAGACAACAGGCACAAGCTCCTACAAGAACTCCATGTCTGTACGGGGCAGGGGCTCAGTCGTCAAGC
>NW_028033102.1:0-553 GCF_054177405.1 Leptonychotes weddellii
TATTTAAAGTCATGGTACTTTCCATTCATATGCTTTCAATAACTTGTTTACTTGTATTTCAAAGTGAAATAAAGCAAATGTATATACAAATAACAATTATTAATCTTCCATGAATCCTGTCACCCAGAAGAATTTTAAATACCTCTTTCTTTTTCTTTCTTCAGGGATAATTACATTTAATTATGTTAAGATTTTTTTTTAAAAAACCTAATTATAAACTTTAAATTTAATAGAAGAAAACATACCAAAATATAACTGATCTTTTCAAATAGTTATCAATACTCTTCCTTTTTGGTTTTGGTTTTGATTTATTGTTGTTGTTGTTGTTTTGAGTAGAAGAAAAGAAATGCCAAAGATGAATGGACTGAACAAAAGAAAAAAACTGAAAACTCTCATGCTATCTAAATCATGAAATAACACTAGATCAAGACATCTTTTCTTTCCTCAGGCCAACTACAAAAATTGAGACCTTAAATGTCAAATCTGAGTGTTGTGGTTCAGATCCATTTGTACTAGCTAAACTAAGACTTCCTTAAATTTCCTATTTTTAAAA
>NW_028033103.1:0-553 GCF_054177405.1 Leptonychotes weddellii
TAGATCCTCATCAGCAATGTCCTAGAAAGGAGGGGAAAAAATCAGCCAGGGAACATGAAACCAGTGTGGTGGTATCTGAATGTTTTAGAATACGTTTTTTTCAGTCTCTTAAAAATGTATCACAGTCATATATGTATATAATTCTACAAAGCCACTGTGAAAGGAGATGGTATTTCTGTTTCCAGCCATAGTCACTCCCCAGAGACAATTGTTTCAATTTTAAAAGTTATTTCTTAATGTTTGCCCTGACACCTCTAAATAAGAAAGTATCTTAAATTGCTATCTTTTGACTGTCTTTTTTAATTTTTTTGCGTTTCTTCAAAAATTTTTTTATATATATATAATTTTTTAAATTATGTTATGTTAATCACCATACATTACATCATTAGTTTTTGATGTAATGTTCCATGATTCATTGTTTGTGCATAATACCCAGTGCTCCATTCAATACGTGCCCTCTTTAATACCCATCACCAGGCTAACCCATCCCCCCACCCCCCTCCCCTCTAGAACCCTCAGTTTGTTTCTCAGAGTCCATAGTCTCTCATGGTTC
>NW_028033104.1:0-553 GCF_054177405.1 Leptonychotes weddellii
AGGGCACATTCTGCATGGAGCACTGGGTGTTATGCATAAACAGTGAATCATGGAACACTACATGTAAAACTAATGATGTAATGTATGGGGATTAACATAAGAATAAAAAAATTAAAAAAAAGAAAATAAGTCAGATAAAGCATACGGGAGAGAGAAAGGAACAGAGTTGTACACGCTGCAGAGATTAACATGTAATGAGACACTATTATGGATAACTTTGTGCCCCATTTATTTATTTAGTTATTTTTTAAAAAAAATTATTTATTTATTTATTTGACAGAGAGAGAGGGAACACAAACAGGGACAGTGGGAGAGGGAGAAGCAGGCTTCCCACGGAGCAGGGAGCCTGATGCAGGGCTCGATCCCAGGACCCTGGGATCATGACCTGAGCCGAAGGCAGTCGCTTAAGGACTGAGCCACCCAGGCTTCCCGTGCCCCATTTTTTTAAAACTTAGGTATCAGTGGACAGATTCCTAGAAAAATATAACTTATCCAAGTTGACTCTAGAAAAACAGAAGGCACAGTTTGCACTGTAATCATTAAAGAAAGTAAT
>NW_028033105.1:0-553 GCF_054177405.1 Leptonychotes weddellii
TCTAAAAGGCATTTGCAAACGTGACATGGAAAAGGGGCAGGTGGGTGGTTCCAAAATGCATTTCCTTGACTATTCCAGAGATTGACTCTTTTTCCATATTTATTGGCCGTTAGTGAGGTGTCTCTTCTTAAGCTTTTTAAAATCCAAGTTATAGGTGTAATTCCTGAATCCCGCGTCCCCCCTCTGGGGGGTGGCAGCCCAGAGTGACTGCCCTGTGCTTCTGTCTCCTTCCAAGGCAGTGCCCTCATTTCTCTGGCAATTATCAGCCGGTTATCTCCCTAATGCACTCTCTCCGCACTTCCGTGGTTAACCCCGTGGCTGGAGGGCTGCCTAATGACATTTTTATAGCCTGGTGTGCTCTCCTTCATTAAGTCGCAGCCATGACCACAGCGGGGACGCCCCGCCAGTCAGTCAGGAGTGGCCGTGTGGCGAGGTGGCTGCGGCCGGGGGTCAGCTGGGCAGGGCAGGGAGAGGGCACGTGGCTCCCCGGCGTGTGACCCGTGTGGAGGGTGGCAGCCGGGGGCCCAAGCCGCTGGGGAGCACTGCAAATGCG
>NW_028033106.1:0-553 GCF_054177405.1 Leptonychotes weddellii
ACACACACACACACACACACACACACACACACACACACACACAGAAGGCCCATGCTGCTTTAGCTAGTACTGGAAATTGAAGCCAGCAGCCACATAGCAGGTTGGAATGGTTATTAGGTTTAGCTGTGTCTACAAAACTTACGGAGTTACACAACAGTGCTGAACTCATTCTGACAATTCCAGGAGTCATATTTTTTTAAAAGAATATTAACAAGACAGACTTTGACCAGAGAGGGACAAATGTGCTGTTAAGGGATCTGAAAATTGTATATTTGAGAAATAATGGAAAGAACCAGAAGCGCCTTAAGCTCTTGTCATTCAATGTAGCTCAGCAGTAAAACCTCCTCATGGCTTTAAAAATTGGGCCGGTCACAACTTTTATGCACAAATATGCTTTAAAACCTAGTTTTATGAAAATATTATCAAATTGTTTAAACTCTTAAAAAATACAGATAAAAATTAAAGAGACATTTGTTTTACAAGGCATCATACTAGGTACTGGGTGTTGTGAGTAAAGATGACAGGTTTGACTTTGGACATGAAGAATTGGAAA
>NW_028033107.1:0-553 GCF_054177405.1 Leptonychotes weddellii
AAAAAAAAAAGGATAGTGATTGCAATGGATTGAAACACAGGGAATATGGTAGCATGCCTCAGTTCACAATGACACTTAAGACACACAACCTCATTGATCATCTCTGGATGGTGCTTGGGGACAGGTTGACTGGGAAATTTATGGGGAAATGCAGTTACAGGGAAAGAATTAATCATTTATCCTGCCTTTGCTTTATGAGCTGTACTTGGAAGAGTAGGCTCTCCTTCAAACTGTATTCTAGCTAATGACTTATGGACTATTGATAGAATGGAGATATCACCACCTATATAATAAATGAATAGAGGCTATTCTTGTCAATAGTTGCTAATAGAAAAAACGAAAAGCAGATATTACGTGCCTGTTAAAAGTAATTCACAAAACCAACCAATAACATATTTTTATAGAAAAAAATTGAAACTGAATCTCACCAAGTTTCTAAACATAACTACCAATACAGGAAAAACAATGGACAGAGGAATGTGTTAAATGCCCTGAGAGGATGCAATCGACAAACTCTAAACTGGGAAGCATTATAGAAGTTGGACGACTCTCA
>NW_028033108.1:0-553 GCF_054177405.1 Leptonychotes weddellii
CTAAATAAACAGTTCCATTTTATTTATCAATTCTTTTTACATTTTACATTTATTAGCTCATTAATTTCTCTACTTATCTTTATTAATTCCTTTCTAAAGGATTATGTTCCTGTTCTTGACTTTTTGAATTAAAGACTTAATTCATCTATTTTCATTATTTTTTTTAAGAATGTATTTAAGTCCATGAATTTTTCTCTGCATCATCTTTCTTTTGACGTGCTTTGTGTACCATTTCACAAGTGAAAAAACTGAGGCAAAAAATCTTTAAATAACTTTCCCAGTTATTGGGTGGTTAGTTGCAATGGCTAGTAAGTTAGCAAGTTGCAGAATTGGTTTTGAAACCAAAAGAGGGATACTCCAGGGTCCACACTTTTAATTATACATTATATTCCTCTTAATTTATTTGAATTTAGTGTTTTTTATGCATTCTATGAATTTTTTTTATTATTATGCTATAATAATCACCATGCATTACATCATTAGTTTTTCATGTAGTGTTCCATGATTCATTGTTTGCATATAACACCCAGTGCTCCATGCAGTACGTGCCCTC
>NW_028033109.1:0-553 GCF_054177405.1 Leptonychotes weddellii
TTGGACAACTACAACTGTGTAGTTTGCAGTTCCCAATTCCGTGGGTGGGGCAGGCTGGGCCGGACGGGGGCAGGGAGATGGGTCAGCGGTCAAGAGCACAGAGGTGGAGCACGGCAGACCCCAGCACTTCCTGTGTGACACCGGGGAAGTGACTTAACATCTCTAAATCTCAGATCCCCAATTTATCCCTAGAGGATAAAATTAGTACCTATCTCATAAAGGTTTTAGGAAGCTTAAATCCATTTAACAAGTTAGCACACTGCCTGGCATTCGTTAAAAAGTCAATAAATGTTTGTAATTCATCATTAACTGATGTGCATCCTACATTTTAGGATGCCAAGGTTCAAAATGCTTGAAGTAAAGAGAGGGAGGATTCCAGGGCATGAGTGTCAAGCCAAGCAAGGTGAAGACGCTCTCAAAGATACTATGCTGTCGGTGAAGCCAGAAGATTCCCAGTGAGGGAGAAGAGGGCAGACCCAGAGAAGCCAGTGTGAGAGCTCAAGACAGGACATTTGGAAAGAACATGGTGGGCCTCTGACATACACTCACACAC
>NW_028033110.1:0-553 GCF_054177405.1 Leptonychotes weddellii
AGACCTCACTTAAATTGTATTCTACTTAAGTAGCAATATAACTCTACAATATTATTTTAACATTTGATCAAAGAAAGTGTGGAACATTATAAATTATCCACATCTCTTTAAAGTCTAAATTCTGATGTTCAATTTTATTACTCTGTAAAAAAAATATGCTTCCTAAATCACTAATTACTTTTATTTCCTGGCAACAGTACTGTATGATTTAAGTTGACTTGGTAAATACTGTTCATGATAAGAATTTATTACTACAATCAATTTTTAGAATGCGTTCAATTTATGCTTAGAATAGTTTTTAAAGATACATTTTATTAATTACTCCTATTATTGAATTTTGAAATACATCTACAAGTGAGCCTTTTCTATGAATCTTAGTTCTTTGTAATATATGAGGAACAAGTAGAGTTTCTGTTCATATTGCAGAATAAATTATGCCAATTTATTTTTAATATTTGCAGTTTAGTAGCTATAGTTAATAATGTTTCCAATATAAATAAATGTTTGTTTTGTATTTGTAGAATATGTCTTTTTACTTAAAATTAAAATTGAT
>NW_028033111.1:0-10206 GCF_054177405.1 Leptonychotes weddellii
ATAAAATCTTTAATTAAAAAAATATATAGGGCGCCTGGGTGGCTCAGTTGGTTAAGTGACTGCCTTCTGCTCAGGTCATGATCCTGGAGTCCCTGGATCGAGTCCCGCATCGGGCTCCCTGCTCGGCAGGGAGTCTGCTTCTCCCTCTGACCCTCCCCCCTCTCGTGCTCTCTCTCATTCTCTCTCTCTCAAATAAATAAATAAAAAATTTAAAAAAAAAAAAAATTAAAAAATATATAAAAACATTCAATTCTGATCTTGCCAGGATGAGACAGTGACTCTTTACATACAAAGCTCACATTTAATCTCGTGTTCAGCCTTGTGTGGCTTCTGTTGCGGCTCAGCAGGTTCTTTCAGGGGGTTCACACTGGCTGTTTCTCACCCCTGACGGCCTCCTGTCTTCCCCACACCGCGGTACCCACCACACAGATGTCCCCACGCTCCGCTTCGCACGGGCTCGGGGAAACCAGGCGTCCACACCTTCTTGCACCGCTGGAGCTGGTGGTGGGCAGCGGAGAACTGGGAGGGAACGTTTGTCCTTTTTAAAAGGATTTTATTTATTTATTAGAGCGGTCACAAGCACATGTCGAGGCGGGAGGAGCAGAGGGAGAGGGACAAGCAGACTCCCTGCTGAGCACGGAGCCCGACGCGGGGCTCGATCCCCGGACCCTGAGATCAGGACCTGCGCCAAAGGCAGACACTTAACCGACTGAGCCACCCAGGCGCCCCAAAACATTTGTCTTTCATTAAGGCTTGATAAGCCCCAGATGGCTTCCAACTTCCTTAGAGGGGGTTGTGCTGAGATGAGTGTAGATTTAATCGTCAAGGAGGTAAGAAATTTCACAGAAGTGCGCGCAGGGGCAGTGAGGCCCCGGGTGCGGTAGCAGGGAAGGGAGCCTCCAGGGCCATCCGCATGCGGCCTGGGTGATGGCAAATGTATCACCTTGTTGTTACGGCCTTAAAATGTTTTTTGAAGTCACTAACTTTTGGAGGAATTGTGTTGCCCAGTGTTGATCACGGATAGGTTAACTGTAAGTCCTTAACAGGGGTGCTTCCCTCCACCCAGAAAGGTGCTGTTGGTGGACCAGAACTTTTGAGAAGTTGGGGCGCCTGGGTGGCTCCGTCGTTAAGCGTCTGCCTTCGGCTCAGGTCATGATCCCAGGGTCCTGGGATCGAGCCCATGTCGGGCTCCCTGCTCAGCGGGGAGTCTGCTTCTCCCTCTGCCCCTCCCCCTTCTGGTGATCTCTCTCTCAAATAAATAAAATCATAAAAAAGATTACACGCAGACTTTGGAGGCTGCAGTTCCTGAGCAGAATGGATGGCCCCTGGTACCCACTGTGTTCTGTGCCCCTCAGGAGCCGCCTCGACTGCGGCTGGGGCTTACCAACCCGGTTTCCCTCAGTTCTGGAGGCTGGCTGTCCGAGGTCAGGCTTCTTGCAGAAAGGCTGCCTGCTCGCCACGTCCTCACATGGCAGAGGGGGAGATGGCTCTGGAACTGCCCTTTTCCGCAGACACTAATCCCATTGCGGGCACCGCCCTCACGGCCTCCCCTAACCCCAGTCACCCCCAGAGGCTTGCCTCCTAACGCCATCCCCTGGGGTCTAGGCCTTCACCATGTGAATTTGGGGGAGTATGTTCAACCCACCACACATGGGCAGCAGAAGCTGAAAAGGTTCCCTTTGGAAATTTGGAATTTAAGATCTTTCTGTTGGTGAGAACACCAGCCTCCGCCTCCAGGCTGCCCAGCAGGCCTCCCCTACCTGTGAACAGCCCTCCCTGAACAAGAGCTTCCACCTGGCTGCTGGAGAGGATGATTCATGCTCTTAATTAGACACTGGAGCAGTGTCGTTACCTTGACTTGACAGGCTGACGAAATTGCGGGGAAAATCTCCAGTTTGAAAAATGTCCAAGTGTGTATTGTGCACACGCACGCACACACACACACACGCATGCCCGTACCCAGCTCTGGATAAGGATGCTGGAAACCTCCAGCTGTCTGTCCTGTCCGTCTGCTTGGCTGGGCCCTGAGGAGGGAAAGGCGGCTTGTGAGAGGGTGGAGGAGCTGGGTCAGGGGGCTGGGGGGACAGGGTGCGCCTGGCGGGGGAGGAGGGGTCCCTGGAGCGTCTGCGCTCATCGGCCCGCAGCCAGGCCCCGCTCAGTTGGAAAGAAGCTGGGGCCGGCGTCCCTGGGAGCAGGAGCCCTTTTCTGAATTTCTATGTATTCTGTTCTGTTTTCTGCTTTAGGAGGTTAGTTTTCAAAGCCTCCTCTTGAAGGCAGTGGGGCCAGGGCACTGGAGGCGATCCAGGCTGAGAATGACACCCCAGGCCAGTGGGGCTGGGGCTGGCTTGTCGCTGCGGCTGGGCCCTGGGGCCTGTGTGCACAGTGACCTCGCCCAGGGACGTTGGTCTTGTTCTGCACTGCAGAGCGCTTCTCCAAGAAGCCCTCCAACAAGGCCCCTGTCTTTCTGCTTCCTTTGTCATTATAGTTTAGTGTCTTTTCCACGTTAAACATGCTTGTATTTTACGCAGGCTGTTCCCCCAAATCCCCGGGCCCCCCCGGTCACCTTCCACCTAAAACCCAAGTGGGATCTGATACGTGATACAACAGCCTGGCACCGGACAAATCAGTGAGATCGATGTGATTTGCTTTCGTGTCTGAGTATTTTCCGGCTGCACATGGTTAATTAATCGTGGTGGCTCTGGGGAGACAGGCCCCTGGTGGCGCCTGACGCTGTAGATTGCCCTTGCAGCACACGGCGGGGTGTCCAAGGACAGGAGACGACAGTGGCAGAGCCAGGGACGGAGGTGCGCCCTCTGGCGGCGCGTCCTGCTGCCCGGGGCCAGGCCTTCCAGCCGCGGTCACGCATCTTGACCTCAGTGCCGGGGGCTCTGAGCTGCCCGGGGCCTCCCTGCGCCCCCTGCGCCCCCAGCGCCCCGGAATCCTATGAGAGGTGCCTCCATTTCCACACACACACTTCCCCGGGGGCGCAGAGGACAGAAAGGGAGCCCTGCTGCCCCACAGGGGGTGGGCGTCCCGTTGGGTGAGCGTGCAGATGCTGGACCCTTCCACGAGGCCACGGGGCCCGGTTCTGCTACCCGCATAGCTGTGTGGCCTTGGGAAAGTTCCTCAGATTCTCTGTGCCTCAGGTTTGTCTCCTGGAAAGGGAGTAGGGCCGAGGGCAGGGTCCCCTGAGGAGCTCAGGGCGTTGCGGCCATGGCGGGTTGTTGCCGAGTATCGCACACACCTGCTTTCACCTGAGCTCGCGCGCCGCTGAGCAGGTGTAGTGAGCGCAGCAGCGATCAGCAAAAATTCATGTCAGCCGGGACCTTGTTTGGAAATAGGATCTTCGTGGCTGTGGTCGGGTAAGGCTCTCGGTGAGATCCTCCTGGGTTAGGGCGGGCCCTGACTCCCGGACCAGTGACCCCGTAAGACAGGGAGGGACCCCAGCGGGAGGCGGGTGTGTGAAGGTGGAGGTTGTCACAACACCCCCCCCCGACACGAACGGGCCTGCGGACACCTGACCCCCGAACCGTGAGAGGACAGGCCAGTGTCGTCTTCAGTCCCCCCGTCTGGTGATTTTTCTGCGGCAGCTTCAGGAAACCTGCACAGTCTCCTGTTTTCCCACGAGAGTCGTGAAGGTCAGTAAGGTCACCGGCAGGGGCAGGAGGCTCCAGCCTGCGCCCCCCCGGGGGTGGTGCGGGGACCAGGGTGGAAGCAGGCGGCCAAGGGCAGGCCACGTGCAGGGGGACCCGGCCCGCACAGCAGGGGTGGGGTGGCTCTGGTGGGAATTCTCTGAGGCTGACCCTGCTACCCCCTGCCGCTTCCAGCTGTGGGGTCCTGTGGGTGGCGCCCCCATCTCTGACCCTTCCCTTGTGGCTCTGCCCTGGGCATCACTCTGGCCGTGGACCCTTTGGCACCTGGTCCTGTCCTTTCTGACGTGGCCTTTCACGTCAGGTTGGCGAGCGTGACCAGAGGCCACCGTCGGGGGTGGTTGGCTGGTCCTGCGGGCCACACGTGGGGGCCCCCAGGGCTCCTGTGTTGCTCCTCAGCCCGGTCAGCAGCCCCCCAGCTGTCCTCTCCCCACTCCTGGTCCCGGCACTGCCCGGGCTGGCCCGGCTGCAGTAACGTCTGTGGGGGAGAAGCCTCGGGGAGGAAGGCCGGGCTCGGCTCCTCCGGTGACGGAGTCTGACCCTGCACGAGGCTCCCTGGCAAGGTGACCTCCAAGTGGGTCAGCGACCCCCAGCGCCTGGAGAAGATTCGATCCACTTCCTAGAAAGGCTGGTACTGACGTCTTCGGTGCTGCTCATGTGCTGGGAACTTAATGCGGAGCGATCCTGTTCGAACATTGCTACAAACATGTGAGGCCCCGGCCGAAGGTTCAGAGGGTCACTTGGCCACCAGATCGCTGGGCAGGAGGGCCTGCGCGGCCACGGGCGGGGTGAGCGTCCCGGCCTGTCCCACGTCTGGGCCTGGGGCCAGCCTGACTGGGGTCGCCGCTCCTGGAGGATCAGCGTGGGCCCCCCACCGCAGGACGGTAGTGGATGCGGCAGAGCCACACTTGTCCCCCCCAAACCCCCCAGGGGGAGGAAGACCCCAGAACCCCCTTCTGTGAGCTTGCGGGCCCCACCTGGCAGCTGGCTTGGGCTCCACTGACAGGGCCGGGGCCTGGCTTTGCCCCGTGCCACCGCTCAGGTGACGAGCATCTTCGTCACCCTCCGGCCTCCGTGTGCCGCCCTCCGGGCCTGCGTTACCCCTCCTGCGGGTTCCCTAACAGTGCCCCTCCCATCCCCGTCCTTTCCTGTTGAGTTTCTTGTTTCTTCACTGCCCACGGTGGCCTGAGGGGAGCCACGGGTGTTTCTTAAAGCAGAGATGATCTGAATTCGAATGATGTCCATCTAGTATCTCCAATTTGCTCGCCTTAGCAGGTGATCTGTATGAAAACTAACCAGATTCTTTGTTTAGTCAAGTATTTCATAAAGTCTTCAGGGTAAGTACTTGGTGGGGGGAGCCGTGGTGTGGAGGGGGGTGCGTGGTGGGCTGTAAACCCTGAGGCCGCACTCCCCGGGCCTGGCCTGGGCCGAGTGGGGCCAGTGGGGTCGGGCTGGTCTTGGCTCTTGGTGCCACCTGTGGGTCCTTACCTGTCCCACAGGGGTGACAGCATCTGTCTCCAGGGTTGCGTGGGGTAACGCTGGCATTCCTTGGGGCGCCCGCCCATGGAAGCTGCTGTCCATCCAGTGCTACTTGGGCCTCACAGGATGGAGGACCCTCCCCTCCAGATGGTGGCTGGGGAACTGGGGTTACAGGCCCCCTGCACTGGGGCGGTGGGGGGGGCATCCGGTACCAGCGCCCACTGCAGCCCGGGGTGGGCCTCCCGGGGGAGGGCGCTGGGCACAGTCCTGAGCAGCCTAGGGAGGGTCCGGATGAGTGATCCGTGCACACCCGTGCGGGTGGGCGTGCACACCCGTGACCGCACGCTACGTGAACTTTTTTCTAAGCAGAGTGCCCTGCACCCCTCCCCCGCGCCCCGTCACCATCCTGGGAGCCCGGCGCGTGGCTGAGGGAGTCCTCACCGTTCCCCAGGCACCTCCCTGGCCCTAGGAAGGTAAGCTGGTCTGAGCGTCGGTGTGTGTGACTCCGGAGCTGGAGGGACAACCTTGCCTTCTGCAGCAAGGGCGCTGGGAGTCGGCGCTCCAGCCAGTGGGACCATCTGCAAACCACTGGTTCACTACTTTAACATAAAAACACCATTTAAGAAAAAATGCTTGGGGTGCCTGGGTCGCTCAGTCGGTTAAGTGTCTGCCTTTGGCTCAGGTCATGATCCCAGGGTCCCGGGATCGAGCCCCATATTGGGCTCTGTGCTCAGCAGGGAGCCTGCTTCTCCCTCTCCCTCTGCCTGCCTGTCTGCTTGCTTGTGATCTCTCTCTGTCAAATAAATAAAATCTTAAAAAAAAAAATGCTTTATTGGGGGCTTCTGGCTGGCTCAGTCGGTAGAGCTGTGACTCTTGATCTTGGGGTCGTGAGTTTAAGCCCCACATTGGGTGTAGAGATTACTTAAAATATTTTTAAAAAATTAAAAATGTTCGCAGGTGTAGTCTCTCAGGAACCCCCCCTCCCCACGCTGGCTTCCCTGGGAGGGTCCCTTAGATTGGCTGGCAAGTTCCAGCACCTGTCTCTACACCGTTCTGCAGTCATGTGTATCTATAACAATGTATATGTATCTTTAAAATAACTCATTGTGCATGTAATCTTGCCATCCTAACTATTCCTGCAAATTTTTAGACATGTGCTCATTAGTGGATGTCTAGATCATTCCTTTTTTCACTGTCTACTATCCAATTACAGAACCTATCACTCTCTAGGATGTTTAAATCCCCTTTTTATTTTTTTTAAAAGATTTTATTTATTTTAGACAAATGCGTGTGGGGGTGAGGGGCAGAGAAAGAGTCTCAAACTGATTCCCCGCTGAGCACAGAGCCCAACACCGGGCTCCATCCCAAGACCCTGAGATCATGACCTAAGCTGAAATCAAGATTCAGATGCTCAACCGACTGAGCCACCCGGTGCCCCTAAGTCCCCTTTTAAAAGCAAAACCTTTACCAATTTTGATGCTTCTGATTATAGGAGAAAGCAAATACACTCATTTGGTGGAAAATTTTGAAGTTCAGAGATCTAGAAGGGAAAGTAAAAATGACCTTATGCCCAATCTACCTGTAACTATTACAAAACATAAGTAATTTTCGGTCTTTTAATATGAACATTGTTTATATAAATGTCTCTTTTACTCTGTTTTTCTAGGTCATTAAAACTTTAACAGTATGATCTTGTTTAAACTCCTCTTAGGTATATGTGGTAATTAGTAATACATTCCCCTATTCTTCTTATTGCTATAACCTAACTTTGGACTCCTGCCCAGTCCTCCTCCAGAGTTGCCATCGTGCTCCTGCTCTGAGGAGGCTTCTGCTCTCGCCGGGTTACCTGGTGAGCAGACTGAGCAGACTCTCCCGGCTCAGGCCACCATAACAGACCCCAAGCTGGGGCTTCAGCCACAGAGACTGCCCCTCCCGTGGTGCTGGGGGCTGGAATTCTGAGATCAAGGTGCCGATGGGCTGGTTTCTCCTGTGGTCTCTCCCTTCTTGTCTTCACGTGGCCTCTGTGCATGCATTCCTGGTGTCCCTTCTTGTAAGGACATCAGCCCTATTGGGTCAGGGCCCACCCTTGTGACCTCATTTAACCGTAATTACTTCCTTAAGGGTCCATCTCCAAATCCTGCCCCACTGGGGATGATGGGTTCAACCTACGAATTGTGGGGGACATCATTCAATCTGACACTGGAGGAACAGCTTTCCAGGTGTGGGAAGCAGCAGGTGCAAAGGGCCTGCAGCAGGACCGGCTGCCTCCCTTGGCTGCAGGCCAGGGTGGCTGGAACGCAGTGGAGACGGTGCGGCAGTGGTCGAGACAGACCTCCCTGAGCTTCGGACCCTTGTTCAAGGGAGGGGGGGCAGCCTCATTGGGGGATGGGGACCAGTGGAGGGCAGGGGGGCAAGGGACACAGTTTGTCTGCCTTGTGGGAACAAAAGGTTGGGGAGGGTGAGGAACAGAAGGCTGATGAAGTTGTAACCAAACCCCTGTAATCCCCTAAGAAAAAGGGAAACTGAGGCTCAAAATCCTAGTTGCTTAACAAGGCTACATGGTTCATGGTGTGTAGACCTCACCCTCAATCCCTTTGTTGTCAGACTGAAGAGAATTTGACATTCATGCAAAAACCATCTTGGGGGCATGTGCTACGTGCCTGGTGTTCTAGAACACAGGTCCGCAAATTACAGCCCTTTGGTCAATTATGGACCATAGCCTGTTTCTGAATGTCCTGCAAGCTTAAGATGGCTTTTATAGTCTTTAAGAGGTTTTGAAAACAAAGACAAACCAAGCCGACTTTGTGCTAGAGCTGGCCCCTGGCCACAAAGCCTGACACGTTTACTATCTGGTCCTTCCCAGAAAACATGTGCCAACTTCTCTTCCGGAACACCAGTGAGCCAAGCCAGGACGCCACCCTCATGAGCTTGCTTCTAGTGGTGTGAGCATGGGAGGCTGTGCGGGGAGAGGGGTGTTCAGAGTGTGGGTTGTCCCTTCTTTCCAGAGGGACCCAATAGGACTTCGTGGAGGTGGCCGCATGGGACCTGGAAGGATTCAGCCCAGCAGAGCGACCCATCCCCAGGGCAGAGGCGTGGGTTCGCGGTGTCCTTGTCAGTGGCAGGGGTCGATACCTGCTATTTAATGGCTCACCGAATTTGCATGCTAAACTTCATTACTGCTAGTCCGGTTGCTTTTCCTTTAAGGACCTAGGGGAGGAGGAAGACAAAGCCTAACTGCTCCTGAGGGGCAGTGATGATTTTATTGTCTGTGATTATAATGATGGTTGATAAGAAAGCTGATCTGCTGGCTTTTTAACATGCAAGTCTTTACAAACGGCTCTGTCGCAGCTACGTGTCTCGGAGAGCGATGCCCACTCAGCGGTCTCCGTACTTAGAATTCCCTTGAGCGTGGGAAGAGTGTCTTCTGTGGGAAGAGTGTCGGGATCATAGGAGGGGGACTCGGCCGCCTGGAGCGGGGGGAGGCCTCCTGGGAGCACTGGAGGAGGCTCCCAGAGCTGCCCGCGGGGGCGGTGGAAAGGTCCCAGAAGGAAAGCAAAAGCGGGGTGAGGACCGGGGGTGCCCTGCCCGCTAGGGGTGGCGGAGCGGCCCCACGGCGGAGCAGTAGTGGCTGAGACCCGCAGGCTGGGCAGGCGGCCGGGGTGGGGGGGGGCTCCTGAGGGAGGAAGGTCTGCGTGAAGCTGTTAGATTCGAGATTCTCTCCGCCCACAAGACCCTGTCTGGTCCCGGGGCAGGGGGCGGGGGGAGCGTGGGCGACCCTGGAAGGAGAGAGGTGCTGGGCAGGAGCCTTCCCCAGATCCTGGGGTGACATCCCAGCGCCTGCTGATGGGGCCTGGGACCCCGGGAGATGAAAAGTGGGGGACCCGGTACTGGTGGTGCGGAGCTGTGCGGAGCCCCCTCCTCTCCTAGTGACCGGCAGGAGCTGTCCGCCCCCACCTCCACACCAGTGGATGCCACGCACCCCCCCCCACCACTGGATGCCTGCACACGTGGGCCACAGGGCAACCAGCTGCCAGGACGACGGGTTTGTGTCCCCACTGTGCCTGATCGAACGGTCTTGGTATTTGGGTCTGTGTCCCCTCAAGTCCCCAGGTTCCAGCGGAGCAGGGCACACTCAGGGTTAGTGGGTCACTGTGTTTAGCTCTGGGATAGATTCTAGGGATGCGGTTATTTTTTAAAATTTTAAGATGAAGGAAAAGTGCATGTGAACTAGATTAATCACACCAGTTACCCCAGACTGGGCAGTGGTTCACTGCTCCCGCCTTGAAGGAGTGAGGTGGCCACCCAGGTGCCCTGCAAACGCCAGGCTCCCCAGCCCATGGGACTGAGTGAGGCTCGCGAGCTGCCCTGGTGTCCTCCTGCCTGGAGGTGGTCATGCGAACAGGGTTGGGGAGGGAGGGTGAATTTGAAGGTGCAAATACCAATTTCTTGGGGGAAACTTTGGTCCTTTCCCGGACTCCCTTGGCTTTGTCCTGCAGGAGTCTGTGCAGTACCACCTGCCCCATGCACAAGTGACCTGGGGCTGACAGGCTCACAGTCCATGGACACACCTCCACAGGGACCCTCGTGCTGTTGTCCCAGGTTGGAGGGACAAGCCGTCTCACTTCCCCAGAGCTGCCAGATTTGAAGGAAAACCCTCAAGGTGAAGGGATTCAAATGACCTCACCAGTTTTTATTTTTCTCCTAGAAGAGAAAAATTTTTTCAAACCTCCTTAGTATCATAGTGCTTTTGGCTCTCTTTTTTTTTTTTTTTAAGGTTTTATTTATTTGACAGACACAGCGAGAGAGGGAACACAAGCAGAGGGAGTGGGAGAGGGAGAAGCAGGCTCCCCGCAGAGCAGGGAGCCCGATGCGGGACTTGATCCCAGGACCCTGGGATCATGACCTGAGCCGAAGGCAGACGCTTAACGACTGAGCCACCCAGGCGCCCTGCTCTTTCTCTTTTTAACATATAATCTATATTTCAACAAGTATGCTGAGACGGTCTGCCTGTAGATACTATATTTGCATGTTTTTGCTTTATTATAAAAATGAATAGAAACAGTTTTGCTTTATGCAA
>NW_028033112.1:0-553 GCF_054177405.1 Leptonychotes weddellii
CCCATTTAGTCTTCCTTTCTTCAGTCAATGGCCTCACTCTCCAGCCAGTGACCCGAGCCAGAAGTCTAAGGGTGACACTTCCTTCCTTCTTTGTCCTTCCTCCCACGTCAGACCAGTTGCGTGGCCCAGTCCACTCACTCTCCGCATCCGCCTACCCATCTGTGCATCCACCACCTTGGGCCGAGCCACCATCATGTGGCTGTTGGCCACCGGGACAATTGTGCTGCTGGTGTCTGTTGCCACTCTTGCTGCCCTGCCACACATTCTCCGTAGAGCAGTGACAGTATGTTGAAATGTCCGTCACCTCCCTGTGCTCCCCTAATGGCCTCCTTTGTGCTCTCCTTCCTCCGGATTACACATCCCTGGGTGATTGAGACCATGCCTATCTCTCTGTAATCATTTCATTCCATGGTTTCTTTCCCCTACTTTTTCTGCATTTGTCCTCAAGCGCAGCACATCCCAGCGATGGCAGGGCTTGGCAGTAGCTGCCATCTCTGCCAGGAATGTTCTTCCCTCTCTCCATCGTGTGTCGGCTTTCTTCTTGTCATCTGCA
>NW_028033113.1:0-553 GCF_054177405.1 Leptonychotes weddellii
TGACTAGTATGAAAAATATTGCAATGAACATTCTTTTAGATTTTCTTGTCCACATGTGACAAGAAACTGTTAGGAAACTATTTGATAAGCCAGAGGAGATGATTTGGTTAAAGAGCCATGCCATATTCATGTGTATGACGTCAACTCCTCCAAATTAATGAAGTCAGGTCCTTACCTCATACCTTAAAAAAAAAAAAAATCAATGATAGGGTGAATGATAGAGACCTAAGTGTGTAAAAAAAGTCAATAATAAATGCAGCAAAATTTTTCTGATATTGGAGTTAAAAGGGATTCTTGAGTGAGAGAAAAGCACAGACAAGGAGAAGACAGAAACTTTCTTCTGTACTAACATTTAGTGTTTCTCTTTATTAGAAGATACTGACAGAAAAGTTAAAATACAGTTCACAACTCTGGGGAGGATATTTGCAATATACAAAATCTACAAAGAATGGTAATATATTTTTTTTTCTTTTTCTTTTTCCTTTATTTATTTATTTATTTTTTATTCTTATGTTAATCCCCATACATTACATCATTAGTTTTAGATGTAGTG
>NW_028033114.1:0-553 GCF_054177405.1 Leptonychotes weddellii
TGTCAGAAAGATAATGGATGTCCCAAAATGTTTCTGTATTTCCTTGTCATTTCAGTCATCACATCCTATACTTTATCTCTAGGCGGCATACCTGGATACATACTGCTTCTGAGGTGAGCACTGATCCTCCCTGCCCCAGTTTTAATGCAAGACATATTATAATCATTTAAAACATTGATTTCAAATTCTGTTCTAGAGAGTTGTGATTCCTTATAGCTCTCTCAGGGAACTTGACCCATGTCCTTGTTCTAGTTTTATACTCTTCCCATTTTTGGGTTTTTATGCAAAAATATGGTTGAATAGAAGTTTTTCTAGTTAAAATCTTTTTGTAAATCATTGGTCTAGAGAGCCTGTATCACACTATAGCCCCTCAAAAAATACAATATGCTATTTCTAATTATGGTGATAATATTATCCAGTGAAGACTAAATGTGTTTTTTATTATTTTTTAAGATTTTAATTTTTTTTTTAAAGATTTTATTTATTTATTTGAGAGAGAGAGAATGAGAGAGAGCGAGTACATGAGAGGGGGGAGGGTCAGAGGGAGAAGCAG
>NW_028033115.1:0-553 GCF_054177405.1 Leptonychotes weddellii
TTTAATGGGTACAGAGTTTATGTTGAGAATGATGAAAAAGTCCTGGGGATGGATAGTGGCTGCCTAACAATGTGAATGTGCTTGATGCTACTGATATGTACACTTAAAAATAGTTAAAAAGGAAAATTTTATGTATGTATATTTTACCACAGTTAAAAAAAAAAAAAAGCTGAGATATTGTCCGATTTCACATAGGAAATGCATTTGTCCTTTTGTGTAATACAGATTTCCCAGAACTTGTATTATTTCCTCATTGTTATAGAAAAGCTCTTACTCAAAGTTTATGGCACTTAATAAATATCACCAAATTATTTTGTGAAAACAGTTGTGCAAGCTCATGTTTCTTCCAGGTACATATAGAAGTATTGATACCCTGACCCCTGACGCTGACTACAGGAAAGAAAATCAATTTAATAATTCATAGTATTAGTAAAGGACTGAGCACTGAGCTTAGGATCCACATTAAATTATAAGTAGAAAATGAGGCCTTGTTTTAACATGCACTTCTTTGTTTATTAGTGAGGTTTATATTCTTTTGGTACCTTTTTTTTTT
>NW_028033116.1:0-553 GCF_054177405.1 Leptonychotes weddellii
TCAGGGCAGGGTTCAAGTTTGAGAAATAGTTGAAAATTATCTGTTTTATGTAATCTAGATTAAACAGAGAAAGTAGCTTTAGAAATAAACATGCCTTTCTGTATAACTAATTCATAATAAAGAGGACTTTTTACAACTTTTGAGCTCTTAAAAGATAAATTCATATTTTGGCATTGGCTTAAGAGGCTTGGTAGACTTGAATAGACTATTACTTAATTGACCTTTTCCACTTTAGTCATCTGAGGGCAGTGACTTTTCCAACTTGCTAACAGCATCTGAAATTGACTGAGCATTACTCCAGAGCACTTGAATGAATAGACCTTTGAAATGGCAGCTATTGATCCAATATGGCAAAAAAAAAAAAAAAAAAAGACTGTCAGCCACTTAAAAATAGTCTCCCAAAGTCATTTAATTGATTTGGTTAGATTTAGAAATTAATTTTTCCTAGAAACAGCCCTCAGACCTAGGCCAGTGCAATACAACCTAAAGTGGCTAAAGAATAGCTCCTATTTCGGGCGCCTGGGTGGCTCAGTTGGTTAAGCGACTGCCTTCG
>NW_028033117.1:0-553 GCF_054177405.1 Leptonychotes weddellii
GGAAAACCTAGGGAAGTAATAGTTCTGTGTGGATGGAACACAGGAATGAGGGTGGGGAGGTGGGGATGAGGGAAGGGTAGCTGATGAAGTAGAAAGGAAGCCAAAAAAAAAACAGTAATCAAAGCTCTACAAAGTGGAGTATTACAACTTTGGGGAAACATGGAGGTGTCTGGGGGGTATTGAAATCTATAGTGTAAACATGGTGCATTTTGCTGAAATATTAATTTTACTTTCTGATGGAAGGAGGGTAATTTATGGGGATATAATTTTTTTTTGTCTTTACACTAAAACTTAATCTGTTTCTCTAGTAATAACTAGAGTTGTTTTATTGACACTTGATTGAATAGTTTTTGGTTTTTTTTCCACCTCTACTGAAACTATTCTCTGGGAGGTCCTCGGTGACCTTTTGCATGGTAAATAATTTTTGGCAAGTGACCATTGCTTCCAAAAGTTTGTTCAGCCCCAGTCCGGTATCATTCTTTTGTAACATCTTATACTTCTTTTATGTTTTTTATTCTTACTTTCAAAAAACATAAAATACATACAAAAAAGC
>NW_028033118.1:0-553 GCF_054177405.1 Leptonychotes weddellii
TGCGGACCGTGAGGGACTTAACCCCCTAATCCCAAACATTCCCAATAGCTCTCTAAAAATAAGCCAGATAAAAATAATGGTCTGTAAAAACATTGTCCTTGACACAAGAGATGTTCCCAGTCTCTTTCCAACTGCACTGCCTATCTGAAGACAGACATTCAGGAGCTTCTAATGAGAATTAGTGAAGGCCTCTTGTGGGCCCAGGTGCTGCACTGGTAGATTGATTGGTTTCAATGGCAGGGTTCCATGTTAAGTACAAAAGTTGTAGCAGCAAGTGTCTGCTGGGTCTTGGACCTGAGGGGTTTGGGGTATCTTCTCAGCATTGATCATCAGACACCTGAAATCTGTCTGGTGTTGCAGTAAGACAGCCATGACAAAGGAAACAGAAGCAGCAGTAACAGCTTTCCAGTCTTGTTGTTGGGGCTCATGAATTCATGTATGGTTAGTATCAAGTCACACGGAAATATGGGTTCCATGCGGACTGGGACCTTGTCTTTTTTATTCTCTGCTCTGGTTCAGCACCTAGCACAGTGTTGACTGATGGTAAGTACTT
>NW_028033119.1:0-553 GCF_054177405.1 Leptonychotes weddellii
TTTGCATAGCCCTATAGTTTTTAAAGTAACTGAATCCCTGATTAAGGACTTTTTCACTAAGATATTTCTAAACTCCGATGACTTTTTTTTGTATCAATTTTTTATTTACATTGTATTTAATTAACATAGTGTGTAATATTGGTTTCCAGAATAGAATTTAGTGATTCATCACTTACATATAACACCCAATGCTCATCACGGATGCCCTACTTAATACCCATCTCCCATTCATCAACCCTCAGTTAGTTCTCTATAGTTAAGAGTCTCATAAGAATCTCTTAAGAGTCTCTTTTTTTTTTTCCACCTCTGATGTTCATCTGTTTTGTTCCTTAAATTTTACATATGAGTGAAATTGTATGGCATTTGTCTTTCTCTGACTGACTTATTTTGCTTGTCATAATACATTCTAGCTAAATTCACATTGTTGGGGTACCTGGGTGGCTCAGTCATTAAGCGTCTGCCTTCAGCTTGGGTCATGATCCCAATGTCCTGGGATCGAGCCCCACATCGGGCTCCCTGCTCAGCGGGAAGCCTGCTTCTCCCTCTCCCACTC
>NW_028033120.1:0-553 GCF_054177405.1 Leptonychotes weddellii
TCTTTATTGATAAAAGAAATGACTCGACTAGAGGACTAAGGTCCATTCCATCTCAAAATTCTATGAAATAGTTAATGCTTACTATTTTTATTAAAGTCCTACATTCTGTAATTGGTTCTTCATTTTCATGGATTATGTAGTTCTTAAAGTGAAAATGAAAACTTGAGCCTTATTCAGTGAAATAGCCTGAAAAAAAAAAATCCACACTTTAGCTACAATTTTGAGTCCTTGCTATGTGCCACACTTGTATTGGGTGTTTTATGTAAGTTTCATTTCATCCTCACAACATTCATATGTTTGTTTTTTCAAATATTTACTGCTTATTATGTGCCAGGCATTTTTAGACCCTGTGTGTACAATGGTGAATAATCATCCTTTAAAGTAGGTTTATTATTCCCTTTTTATGATGAACAAACTGCAGCCTAAGGAGAGTAAGAAATCTGCCTAAAGTACTACAGCTAGGAAGACATAGCTAAAATTCAAACCTATGTCCATGTTAAAGCTTTTGTGCTACACAAAAAAACCCCTAACAAATGGCTAATTTATAATGAAC
>NW_028033121.1:0-553 GCF_054177405.1 Leptonychotes weddellii
GAGGGTTGCGAGTTCAAGCCCCACTCTGGGCTCCACATGGGCGTGGAACCAACTTTAAAAAATAAAATAAAAACAAAATATACAAAGAACTCTTAAAACTGAACAATAAGAAAACAGACAATCTGATGAAAAAGTGGGCAAAAGATCTGAATAGACCTCTCGCTGAAGAAGGTACACATGAGACGTAAGTGTAGGGAGATGCTTCGTATTACGTGTTCTGGGGAAATGTAAATTAAGACAACGAGACACCACTACACACTGATCAGAACGGCCAACATCCAGAACCCGGAGGACACCCAGCGCTGGCGAGGATGTGGAGCGGCAGGAACGCCCACCCATTGCTGGTGGGGATGCAGAGTGGTGCAGCCTCTCTGGAAGACAGTCTGGCCATTCCTTACAAAACAAAACATACTCTTACCCTACAATCCAGCTGTCACGCTCCTTGGCATTTACCCAAGGGGGCAGACAACTTTTTTTTTTTTAAGATTTTATTTATTTAGGGGCGCCTGGGTGGCTCAGTCGTTGGGCGTCTGCCTTCGGCTCAGGTCATGAT
>NW_028033122.1:0-10206 GCF_054177405.1 Leptonychotes weddellii
TGGAGTATGGAAGCCAGCTGAGAACAGCGAGTGTTGGTGCCGGCTTTCTGTCTGTTTGGACATAAATTTAGAAAGGCTGGGTGGTTGTGTGACCACTTTCCTGGCATGGCCCAGCAAATGGCAAAGGCATGGTGAGACCCTCCCCTGGAGGAACAGTATGGATCCGCGCTAGAGAAGTCGATAAAATTTGGAGTTTTGAAACTCAGTTTTGCACCTGAGATAAAAAACCTCAGACACAGGCAAGGTGAACGTAGGGTTCTGATGAAAACAGGGGACACAAGAGTGATTGACTGTTCTTCTGTGAGGGCTCACTGAAGAGTGTGGGCATGAACTTTCACCTCCCAGGCTAGATAGTGGGATACTGCCATATTCATCCTACCCATCAGTGCCGAAAGCCTTCAGGGAGGAAAACAGCACCACCTAGTGGAGGCCGGAGCTGTTTACACCAAGCCCTGCACCCCTGTGCCCTGGAGGTGCATTTCCACTGAAACAAGTCAGCCTGAGATCTCCTCCAGAAGACCAGCACGAACAACTTGCTAGCACTAAGCTTCCTGATCATAGAGTGCCGCAAAGCTTGAGCTCTAGGAGTAAATAGGATCGAACTGCCTTTTTACTTTTATTACTTATTTTATTATTATTTTCTAATTATTTTCTTATTTTTTGATTCCTTCGTTTTTAATATTAATTTTAAATTTACTTATATGGATATACTTTATGCATATATTTTTTATTTTTTACTTTTATATTATATTATTTTATTTATTTTATGTTGGGATCTAGATCTTTTTAACAAGCAGACCAAAACACCCAGGATCTAGTTGCTTTGTTTCTGTTCCATTTTTCTTTATCTTTTATGGTTTTTTTCCCTTTCTTTCTTCTTTTCTAGACCAAAATGATGAGATGGAGAAATTCACCCCAAAAGAAAGGAAGTACAACTCATGGACAGAGATTTAATCAATACAGATATAATGTGTCTGAACTAGAATTTAAAACAATGATTATTAGGAGACTAGCTGGGCTTGAAAAAAAGCATAGAAGACACCAGACAATCACTTACTGCATAGATTTAAAAAAAACTAAAATCTAGTCAGGCCAAAATTAAAAATGCTACAACCAAGACACAATCCCAAATGGAGGTCATAAAAACAAGGATGGATGAAGCAGAGGAGCAAATTAGTGATACTGAAGATAAAACTATGAAAAACAATGAATCTGAAAAAAAAGAAAGAGGGAAAGAAAGGTAATGGACCACAAAGACAGACTTAGGGAACTCAGCAACTTACAAAAATATAATAATATTCATATCATAGGAGTCCCAGAAGATGAAGAGAGAGAAAAAGGGGCAGATGGTTTATTCAAACAAATGATAGCTGAAACTTCCCTAATCTGGGGAAGGACACAGAACATCAAAATCCAGGAAGCACAGAAAACACCCATGAAATTCAACAGAAGCTGACCATCGCCAAGGCATATCATAGTGAAAATCACAAAATACACAAACAAGGAAAGAATCCTGAAAGCAGCAAGGGGAAAAAAGTTCTTAACCTAAAAGGGAAGACACATCAGGTTCACAGCAGATCTGTCCACTGAAACCTGGCAGGCCAGAAAGCATTGGAAGGAAATATACAACGTGCTGAAGGAAAAAACCTGCACCCAAGAATTCTTTATCCAGCAAGACTGTCATTCAGAATAGGAGAGACAAAGACTTTCCCAGAAAAACAAAAACTAAAGGAGTTCGTGACGACTAAACCAGCCCTGAAAGAAATATTACAGGGGAATCTATTGAGAGTGCGGGGGCGGGGGAGACCAAAAGCAACAAAGACTAGAAAGGACCAGAGAACATCACCAGAAACACCAACTCCATAGGTAAAAAAATGGCACTAAATTCATCTTTCAATAACCACTCTGAATGTAAATGGACTATAAATGCTCCAATCAAAAGACATAGGGTGTGGGAATGGATTAAAAAAAAACAAGATCTATCTATAAGCTGCCTACAAGAGACTCATTTTAGACCTAAAGACACCTGCAGATGGAAAGTGAGAAATGAAGAACCATGTATCATGCTAATGGGCATCAAAAGAAAGCTAGGAGTAGCCACACTTATATCAGACAAAATCGACTTTAAAATAAAAACTGTAACAAGAGATGAAGGGCACTATATCATAATGAAGGGATCTATATCCATCAAGAAGATATAACAATTACAAATATTTATGCCCCCAACTTGGAACACCCAAATATGTAAAACAATTAATAATAAACATAAAGAAACTCATTGATAACAATACAATAAAAGAAGGAGACTTTTAACACCCTACTTACAGCAATGGATACCTCATCTAAGCAGAAAATCAACAAAGAAACAATGGCTTTGAATAACACGCTGGATCAGATGAACTTAATAGATATTTTCAGAACATTTCATCCTAAAGCAGCAGAATACACATTCTTTGAGTTTACATGGAACATTCTCCAGAACAGATCATATACAGGGTCACAAATCAACCCTCAACAAGTACAAAAAGACTGAGATCATATCATGCATATTTTCAGACCACAATGCTATGAAACTGGAAGTCAATCACAAGAAAAAAATTGGAAAGACCACAAATACATGGAGGTTAAAGAACATCCTAGTAAAAAATGAATGGCTTAACCAGGAGATTAAAGAAAGAATAAAAAAATATACATGGAAGCAAATGAAAATGAAAAGACAACATTCAAAAACCTTTGGGACACAGCAAAGACTAAGAGAGAAGTATATTGCAATACAGGCATACCTCAAGAAGCAAGAAAAGTCTCAAATATACACAAAAAAACCTTACACTTAAAGGAACTAGAAAAGGAATAGCAAATAAAGCCTAAAGCCAGCAGAAGAAGGAAAATAATAAACATGAGTGCAGAAATAAATGATACAGAAACAAGAACAACAAAAAAATCAGTAGAACAATTTAACAAAACTAAGAGCTGGTTCCTCGAGAGAATTAATAAAATTGATAAACCCCTTCAGAAAGAAAAGAGAAAGGACCCAAATACATAAAATCATGAATGAAAGCAGAGAGATCATAACTAACAACACAGAAATACAAACAATTATAAGAGAATACTATGAAAAATCATATGCCAACAAACTAGGCAACCTGGAAGAAATGGACAAAGTCCTAGAAACTTACAAACTACCAAATCTAAAACAGGAAGAAATAGAAAATTTGAACAGACCAATAACCAGCAAAGAAACTGAATCAGTCATCAAAAATCTCCCAACACACAAAAGTCTTGGGCCAGACAGATTTCCAGGGGAATTCTACCAAACATTTAAATGTGAATACTCAAACTGTTCCTAAAAACAGAAATGGAAAGAAAAGTTCCATTCATTCTATGAAGCCAGCACTAACTTGATCCCAAAACCAGACAAAGACACTAAAAAGAATTACAGACCAGTATTCCTGATGAACATGGATACAGAAATTCTCAACAAGATACTAGCAAATCAAATCCAACAGTACATTAAAAGAATTATTCACCAAGATCAAGTGGGATTTATTCCTGGGCTGCAGAGGTGGTTCAATATTTGCAAATCAGTCAACACGATACACCTCATTAATAAAAGGATGAGAACCATGTGATCCTGTCAATAGATGCAGAAGAAGCATTTGACAAAATGCAGCATCCATTCTAGATAAAAACCCTCAACAAAGTAGGGACAGATGGAACATACCCCACCATCATAAAGGCCATATATGAAAGACCCACAGCTAATATTATCCTCAATGGGGAAAAACTGAGAGCTTTTCCCCTACTGTCAGGAATAAGAGAGGGATTTCCTCTGTCCCCATTACTATTTAACATAGGACTGGCAATCTAAGCCTCAGCAATCAGAAAATAAAAATAAAAAGCATCCAAATTGCAAGGAAAAAGTCTAACTTTCACTCTTTGCAGATGACATAGAGAAAAATCTATGTAGAAAATCCAAAAGATGGGGAACCTGGGTGGCTCAGTTGGTTAAGTGTCTGCCTTCAGCTCAGGTCATGATCCTGGAGTCCTGGGATCGAGCCCCATGCCGGGCTCCCTGCTCAGCGGAGAGTCTGCTTCTCCCTCTCACTCTGTGCACAGACTTGCTCTCTCTCTCTCTCTCTCAAATAAATAAAGTCTTAAAAAAAAAAGAAAAAGAAAATCTGAAAGACTCCACCAAAAAATCGCTAGAACTAATACGTGCATTCATCAATATTGCAGAATATAAAATCAATGTGCACAAATCTATTGCATTTCTATATACCAATATCAAAGCAGCAGAAAAAGAAATCAGGGAATCGATCCCGTGTGTAATTGCCCCCCCCCCCCCAATAAGATACCTAGGAATAAACCTAAGTAAAGTGATAAAACATTTGTATTCTGAAAACTATAGATCACTTATGAAATAAATTGAAAAGGATACAAAGAAATGGAAAGCTTTCCATGCTCAGGGACTGGAAGAACAAACATTGTTAAAATGTCTATGCTACCCAAAGCAATCTACATAGCACCAGCATTTTTCACAGAGCTAGAATAAGCAATATTAAAATGTGTATGGAACCAGAAAAGACCCCAAAGAGCCAAAGCAATTCTGATAAAGAAAAACAAAACTGGAGGTATCACTTATTCCAGATTTCAAGCTATTTTTGTGAGAGCTGAAACCGTAAGAATCCTAGAAGAGAATATAGGCAGTAAGTTGTGTGACATCAGCCATACCAACTTCTTTCTAGGTATGTCTCCTGAAGCAAGGACAAAAGCAAAAATTAACTACTGGGACTACATCAAAATAAAAAGCTTCTGCACAACAAAGGAAACAATCAACAAAACTAAAATGCAACCTATGGAATGGAAGAAGATACTTTCAAATGACATATGTGATAAAGGGCTACTATCCAAAATATATAAGGAATTTATAAAACTCAACACCAAAAAGACAAACAATCCAATTAAAACATGGGCAGATTTTTGATAACGATGATGGGGAGAATAGAGATCCCAGCAGAAACATGAACAGACATTTCTCCAAAGAAGACATCCAGATGGCCAACAAACACATGAAAAGATGTTCAACATCACTCATCATCAGGCAAATGCAAATCAAAACTATAATGAGATACCACCTCACACCTGTCAGAACGGATAAAATCAGTAACACAAGAGACAACAGATGCTGGTGAGGATGCGGAGAAAGGGCAACCCTCTTGCACTATTGGTGGGAATGCAAACTGGCACAGCCAATCGGGAGAATAGTATGTAGGTTTCTTAAGAAGTTAAAAAATAGAGCTACCCTACGACCCAGCAATTGCACTACGAGGTATTTACCCACAAGATACAGAAATACTAATTCAAAGGGATACATGCACCTCAAAGTTTACAGCAGTATTATCTATAATAGCCAAAATATGGACACAGCCCAAGTGTCCATCAACTGATGAATAAAGATGATGTGGTATACATATATACAAAGGAATGTTACTCAGCCATAAGAAGGAATGAGATCTTGTCACTTGCACTGACATGGATGGAGCTAGAGGGTATTATGTTAAGCAAAATAAGTCAGAGAAAGACAATATGATTTCACACATACGTGCAATTTAGCAAAAACAAAAAAACAAAGCAAACAAACAGACTTTTAACTACAGGGAACAAAGTGATGTTATCAGTAGGGAGGTCGGTGGGGGTGTTGGGTTACATAGGTGATGGGGATTAAGGAGGGCACTGGTTGTGATGAGCACTGGGTGTTGTATGGAAATGTTGGATCACTATATTATATATCAAAACTAATATTTTTTTTAAAGATTTTATTTATTTATTTGAGAGAGAGAATGAGAGACAGAGAGCACGAGAGGGAAGAGGGTCAGAGGGAGAAGCAGACCCCCTGTCGAGCAGGGAGCCCGATGCGGGACTCGATCCCGGGACTCCAGGATCATGACCTGAGCCGAAGGCAGTCGCTTAACCAACTGAGCCACCTAGGAGCCCCAAAACTAATATTATACTGTGTGTTAACTAACTGGAATTTAAATAAAAACAATAAAAAAAGGATTTCCATCTCTCTACTTACATTATTAATGTATTCTTACATGGTTCCTTTTCCACTAAAATCCTCAGCATTATTAATCACAGTATTTGAAAATTCCTGCTTTGATAATGTTAACATTCCTGCCGTATCTGATTCTGGGTCTGACGTTTACTTAAGTCACTTCAAACTGTTTTAATTCTACTTTACTTTTTTTGCCTTTTAGTAGTCCTTGTGAATTTTTATTGCAAGGTCAACATAATGTACAGGGTAAAAGAAACTGCAGTAACCGGTCCTTTAGTAATGTGGTGGTAAGGAAAAGGGGAGTAGAAGCACTCGATGGTCCTATGATTAGGTCTCAGTCTTTTGGTGTGCCCCTGGGCTATGACCTTTACTAGTGCTTCTCAGTGTTTTCTTTCCTGTAGGTTGGACAGGACAGTTATAGGGGGCTGGAGTTGGGTACTTCCCTTCCCCCAGGGAAGTCTGGCTTCAATAAAACTCCAGTAGGTTAGGTTCTGGTAAAATAGTTTCTCCTGAGGGCCCATCTGGTGAAGAAAAACAATGCTCTCACATATTTCAAAATGGTTCCTCTTTCCTAGCCCTTCCAGAAGCACAAAGGGATTTTTCTCCAATCTCAGTGAGAACACTTGAAAAAGTGAAGAAGGGTCCTTATAACTGGGTCCATTTAGAGGCATTTAACTCTCATAACTGTTCACACTCAGCCTCCAGCAATTAATTAAAGTTTAAATTTCAGGGCGCCTGGGTGGCTCAGTCGTTAAGCGTCTGCCTTCGGCTCAGGTCATGATCCCAGGGGTCCTGGGATCGAGCCCCGCATCGGACTCCCTGCTCCTCGGGGAGCCTGCTTCTCCCTCTCCCACTCCCCCTGCTTGTGTTCCCTCTTTCTCTGTGTCTCTCTCTGTCAAGTAAATAAATAAAATTTTTAAAAAAGTTTAAATTTCTTATCCCCACACTCGTTCCCATGGATGTTCCTTCGTGTGGCTCTCTGCTCCAGTAAATTGTGATTTTCTGTATCTCCCTATCTATCTCTCCTATTTTTGGTGTAGACATTTGCCCTATGACCTCACTTCGCTAATGGATCTAAGAATTGTTTATCTTTCAGTTTGTTCAGCTCTTTACTCTGCAGTGACAACTTCTAAACTCATTTCCCAGACCAGAAACTAGAGTTCTCTCTTCATTTTATGTTTTTTCATTTTTATGGTATTGCTGTGCTTTCTGTAGTGTCCGTTCCTTCTTCAGCCCCTTGTCATTTGGACTTTATTTCTGAAGTGATTTTTTCTTGTCCTTCAATTTCTTTTCTTAGTTCTTTCAGTTCTTATTTCACATCATCTTAGCGTCTTGCCGTCTCTTTTCCGGGTTCCTTTTATTTCTGCTTTGTGATACAATTGCTTAATTAAGTTCCAAAATTAATGTTGAAAATGCTGAAATTCTTCTCCACATTGTAATGGCATTTTCCTGGTGTTTTTTTCTTCTTCCACTGACAAAATTTGATATTCCTTTGTTTCTAATATTACATATACAATTGAATTTTTTCTTAAGTTTGAATTAGGTGAATTTTTCAGAAGGACTCTCTAAAAGAGGGAAAATGTTAGGATAGCTTTCCCCGTTTTTTTAATCTCAAGGGCATCCTCTTCTTACTAAGTGACAGTTTATTTGTATATGGTGACTTGTGGTGACCAGATTTCCTTTGATTCTCATATCCTTATTTGTTTCACAAGAGTTCCTACCACTGACCCACTGACGTTTCCTTTTTGACTACACTACTAGCCAGTGCCACCAGGGATGAAGTTCCTGCCTCATAAAATAATCCCCTTTTTTAGAATAATGCTGTTTAAAAAAATTCTATAACCTCTGTTCCCTGTATGCTCTCCATACCATTTTTCTCTGCCTCTCTTCCTTGCCCACTTTGTGTTCAGATATGCCCTCAAAAATTCCCCCAGAGGGTGTGTATCATCCTTCTGAGAATAATTATTTATTGATTTGGGAGAGGGGGAAGTGCAGAATACATTTTGCCACCAATGGGTCATTTGGCTTCCTCACCTGGACACCAGTGTCACTTTCTACAGTTATTCTGGATTCTATGTGTTTTTCATACATTATTATTCGGTGTATTCTCTATCTCACAATTTTGCTAAAAAAAAATAATAAGTTGTGGGTGCTTCATTCATTCTTCTTATATTGCACAGTTTTAGGAGAAAAGATAGGAGGTATGGGTTTAAGTAGATTCCATAGTGCTACCTGAATCCCAAAGCCCTAAATATTATTATTTTTTTTTTTTGGTTGTCAAATGATCCTTCATTGAAACATCTTCCTTTGTGGTTAACTAGCTGGGCCTTCCACCGCACCACTGTCGATGTCATCTATGATGTCATGAGGGTGGTGGCCGTCAACATTGCAGCCCACAGACTGGGCGGTCCCCAGGATTTCTTTAATGGTTCCACAGAGTTCTCTGGCTAAAGATCGGTGTCGCATCTGTCGGGCAATATTGACAATCTCATCAAAAGTGGTATTTCCACTGCGCTTAATGTTTTTCTGCTTCTTTCTGTCTCTTGGTGGTTCCTTGAGGGCTTTGATAATCAGGGCAGAGGCAGAAGGTACCACTTCAATCTGGGCCTGTCTGTTCTGAATGGCCCTAAATATTATTTTTAACCATTCACACCAAATACCTCCATGATGGCTCAATCACTGATTCCAAAAGATGACAACAAATGCGGATTTTTAAGAAATACTGATTCTTGGACTCCTCTGCCAGAGATCCTCATGTAATCATTCTGGGATGGAGGCTGATAATATGTTATTATAAAGCCCTCTGTTTCTGATGCATAGCTTATTTAGAACCTAATAATCATGGACTTCAACCCCCATTTCAACAAGAAATGTTTTAAGTAAAAGACTTTTTAGGGGAAATCTGTGCTAATAATAACTATGTTATTTTTCCTTTAAAAATATCCTTCTTGGGGTGCCTGGGTGGTTCAGTCAGGTTGAGCATCTGCCTTCAGCTCAGGTCATGATCTCTGGGTCTGGGATTGAGTCCTGCATTAGGTTCCAGTCCTGTACTGGGCTCCCTGCTCAGTGGGCTGTCTGCTTCTCCTCCTCCCTCTGCCCCTCTCCCCACCTCATGCTCTTTTTCTCTCTCTCAAATAAATAAAATCTTAAAATAAATAAATAAATAAAAGTAAAAATATCCTTCTTTGCTTTTTACTTCAAGTTAGCTAAAATTATCTTGGGGCTCCTGGGTGGCTCAGTCAGCTGAGCATCTGACTCTTGGTTTCAGCTCAGGTCATGATCTCAGGGTTGTGAGACTGAGCCTTGTATCAGGCTCTGCACTCAGCAGGGAGTCTGCTTGAGATTCTCTCTCTCTCTCCCCCCGCCCCTGCCCCCACTCGCAGGCACTCTCTCTCTAAAATAAATATTTCTTAAAAATCCTTCTTGCATTTTAATTCAAGTTAGCTAAAATTATCTAAATTTACATTTAAGGTAAATTTCTTTGGCTCTGTAAGTTGAACTAGCTCCATGTCTTTCTGAGTTTAATAGTTTTGAAAAATTTAATTTTAATGTCATTATGTAAATGTTGTATTCATAATAGGCAAATACAAATAAAGCATCACAGAAATAAATATAAAAATGAACACAAAAAAAGATCAGGGCCATTATGTTTGGTTGTGCACTGCAAAAGCAGGTATCAGTTCTCAGTAATTCTAACATGAATACTTATGTCTATGCTGTTCATTGACTACACTATAAAAACTTAACAAGGGCTGTCCATTGATACATAAATTGTTATTAGCAGTAACCATAATGCAGTCTAATCTCTCAGAAGAAGGTCTTTTATTTCTTTTATACTCCCTAAATTATTATTACAATGTTTGGGCTATATGGTAAAATAGTAAGAATGTAAAGAATAGTTAAGACAAGATAATTTTGAAATTAAGTTTTTTGATGTAATGTGTATTACAGGTTGCTTATTCAATTATTATCACTAAATTCAAAAACAAAATCTTTATGTGTACAAATGAGTCAAATGAGTACAAGCAATAGGTTAAACAGTTTATGCATAATGGAGAAATCACATACTACAACTTGTCCCAAAGATCAAAGTAATAAAGGCAAACAAAAAACTGACCCTAAGGCAAGTTTTCTCTTATTATGCATTTTCA